>NC_058337.1:59658124-59961154 GCF_905475395.1 Chrysoperla carnea | reverse complement strand
TATAAATACAGATAAGAAGACTTGTTGGAAAAAAGGTTTGGAATGTTTAGAATATAAAATATAAATTACACATAATTGTTTACCCATTGGATTTAAAATACTAAAAATTAATATAAATATGGTTTTTCCTTAAGTTTGTTTTAATAATAATTTGTGTGACCTAGTATTTTTTAACAAAAATTTTCGATGAATAAATAATAATTATATATTCATAATTTAAATGAAAAAACTTTTAATGAACTTAGCATTCATATAAATTTGGTTTTATTATCATACATTTAATCGATACTTCAATAAACGACACCAAAGAAAAATTATTTTTTAACTAATATTTCATTTGATTAGAAGTTTTAGAGATTTTGTTTACAAACTTATGTAACGAAAAATGTTTGCAAAACTAATCAAAAATAATTTATAAATATTTTCTATGTTTTACATTTCTAAAAAATATGAACAAATTATTAGATTAGCAAATTAATAAATAAATACAAATAAAATGCAATTTTTAAGAGAAGTATTTATTATAGACCGTGAGTGAAAATGGAAAGCAAAATTCCGTGATTTTCTTGACTTTTAGTGAATTGATAAAAATTAGTTGGATAAGAATAAAATAATGTAAAAAACTGAAAATTGTCAAGTGCCTAAAGAATTAACAATTTGGTGAGCTTCGTTTAGAAAAACAAATTAATTTCTGAGACAGACAGTATCGCCATTTAGGTTGTCAAGGGTTTTCGATTAACATAAAAACGATAAAAAAAAACAAAATCATCAGAACACACAAATCAAAATAGACGGATTTCCATCAATTGGATTTCCACTTAGGCTACGAGGAAACGAAACCACAATTTTCTTCTTTATCATTTCTCTAAAATAAGTAAAAGAATAATAAAATTGTGGCTTCATTTTAAGACGTATGTATTACGCCGTCATTCATTATATACACTTTGTTCTTATCCTGGCGCGTAGTCGCAATTAATTATCCTAGTGATTGTACAATTTACACGTAAGCTTTTAAAACTTTCTCAAAAACAATCTGTATATTATTTTGACATGAATAATACATTTTCTCCAAAGATAGTATTTTGGTAGGTATATTATAAGGCCCGTTTGTAAGTACATTATCGGTTAACAGCTAGGCTTGTACAACAAAACAAACCCTCATATCGTTGCAAAAGTACCATATATATGTATATGTAATATATGTGTATGGTCTTATAGTCAACTCTCTAGAAAGTTGAGAGAAATGTTTATGGTACACTATATGGTAGAAACGAAATCGATACACTGACGACGAAAGTATTACACAATAATGCTTTTCTCTGGTAGAGAATATACATTACTACCCTAGATATTGTATGAAAAGCAACTTCGATCACTACCCGTCTACGACTCCTTTACTTCTTGTAAGAAGCAAAGCATGTTATTATTTATGTGTTATGCTTTGGTATTTATTTCTTTGTATTCGATACAAAGTGAAATAGGACTAACTACATTACCCCAAATTTATTTTTAAACAGTCATAAATCAATTAAATGTAAAATATAAAAAGATTTTTATATTCCTTCTGTTTCTTTGTTTTCTTAAGAATATATTATGAAAATATTTATGTACCTGTTGCAAAGGAAAGCTTATAAACTTCACTCTTTGTTTACTTTTGATTTTCTGAGCTAAAAAAAAACTATTTGCCGTAATTTACAAATACAATTTAATTTTGGTTATGTCATATACAGTCTGATCATACGTCCACGATTGACTATACCTCTTTTACTACCATAAATACCAGTAGTTCGATGAAAATGACGGCATTGTCTAAATTCTCCTTTGAACAGCTCTAACTAAATATAAAAAATTATGTGTATGGCATCTGAGTTTTCTTATTTGTTATTATTTGGCAAATACAGGCCTAACAATCAGTTTGGGCTTTGAAAAGTTAGGTAATTTCCGAAAAGATAGAGAACTCTCTAAGTCGCTTATACGTGATTGTAATTATGAGATGCGTTAAAACCATCGCATTAAACGAGCCGAGTGATTGGGATACAATTCTTAGAAGAAAATATGATTTGAAAAAATTTGATCTTTTGTAGAAAATTTGAAATTTTGTATTTTCGTATATTATCAAGAGAATAGATTTACCGCAATAATTTAAATAAACGGTCCGAAACATTGGACAAGACTTTATTATACCATGTATATATGAAATATACATAGTATATTAAGTTTCGTCCCAAGTTTGTAACGCTTAAAAATATTGATGCTACGAAAAAAATTTTGGTATAGGTGTTCATAGAATCACCTAATTAATCCATTTCCGGCTGTCCGTCCGCCCGTCCGTCTGTGGACACGATAACTCAAAAACGAAAAAAGATATCGAGCTGAAATTTTTACAGCGTACTCAGGACGTAAAAAGTGAGGTCAAGTTCGTAAATGAGCATCATAGGTCAATTGGGTCTTAGGTCCGTAGGACCCATCTTGTAAACCGTTAGAGATAGAACAAAAGTTTAAATGTAAAAAAATAAAATATGTTCCTTATAAAAAAATAAAAAACTTTTGTTTGAAACATTTTTTTGTAAACATCACTGTTTACCCACAAGGGCGTTAAATAGGTGCAAATTTTATAGTATGTATTAATATAGGAATATCAGTTGTGTGTGTGTTGTGTATTTAAAAGTGAATATCTTTTGTTATTTACGTGACGTCAAAAAAACAAACGATTGCGCATCAACACTGTCTATACATGGTATTTCAACAATTAACTCAGTCAATTGTTTGTTTTCACTTGTTATATTATAAAATTGATATATTATTCTTGTAATATTTTTATTGAAAGCAGCCAATTGTAAGAATTATTTAAAAACAAGCAAAGTCAGTTTCTTAACTTCACTAATTTGGCTTAATTAAGTTTTATTTATTTCTTTATTTGATTTATTTGATTATGTGAACAATTTGAATAATTATGAGAAACAGGTCTTTATTGGATTTAATATAATATTTAGAAGGATGTGCTTTGGTAAGGATGAGGTTAAGCAAATATTACCAAGTTACAAAAGTGTCTTAAAAAGACATTTTAAATAATATTTGATTAATTTTTGGTAGGGTTGATTTTACCACTTTTTACGATTTCATCCCCTCAGCTCCACGGCCCCGGGGGGGGGGGGGGGGTCCCAGAGGCGATCAAACCAAGGACCTTGTTGATATAAACTCTGATACTCTCCCCTCCCCGCTGTCCCCTCAGCCTCTCCCTAGAAAATCCCATTTTCCTGTATTTGGAAAGGTTTTCCCTAGGGTGTGGGCCTTCTCGAATTTTCCCGGATTTGTAGCTTATACCAATCTTAGGAACACCTTAAGGTCTAGCCTTGTGCCAAGTTTAATCGAAATCGTTAGAAAACCCCAAAAATTCTGTTTTGGCCTAGAGGGAAGTACCCTTGAAAAAAGGCCTAGAGAAAAAATCGTCTGGAATTATGACCCAACTGAACCTATGTACCGAGTTTTAGAAAAATCGGTTGACAATTGAAGGCTCCAACTTGGTAACAGACATACGGACGTACCGACGGACACATTTTTTAAAAACCACTTTTTTGGAATCAGGGACCCTCAAAACGTGTATTTCCGTTGAAACCCCGATATCGATTTTTTTTCGATCGCAATACTTTTCATATACATAAAAAAATTTGTTTTTGTTATTTGATGTAGGTACAATTATTATTATTATTATTTTTTTTTTTTTTTGTGATACAGCTTTTTAAGTTATGATGGCATAGTAAATTTTATTTACTACAATTATGAAAGTTACATTTTGACTAAATTTAATCGAGGAATTTCTCGAAATTACAAACAATAAATAACAAATTCTTAGCTTCTTGATGGCTCACTAGATTTGAATATTACTAAAACATTTTCATTAAATTACATTGTGTATTTATTAGTCTGAGTAGTCCGATAGTTTTGGGCACATTGTATTCGATAGATTGAGACACACATTCGATACAAATCACTTTAAATACAGTAAATGTACTTCAAGTAGATATTGTACGTGAGTACTGAGTACTGGTGAGTGCTATATGTGAGTACTACTGGTATAGATTGTATGTTGTTTTTATCACGGGATACTACACTAAATATAAGACTGTATTAATAAAACCATGCATCCTATATTATCTACGCTTAAGGTAGTTCCTCCGCGACAGTCCAGTCAAAAAGTTTTGGACTAATACTATCATTCAGTGCATTAACTGTGCTATGACTATTATACATATACCATATATTATTTTCACAAGACTGTAGTTACACACTAATTTATCTCCTATACGTATACAGACACACACTATGATATATACGTTTACCATTAGTTTCTATATCCTCTCCATAAAAAAACATCGCTAGAACGAGTTATTTATTTAAGTTTTTTATCGAAACTATATGGTAAATAATTTTTATTTTTTTTATATATTTTCTAAATATAGTATTCTACATTATATTAGTTTTTCATAGAGATGGTGAACGTCATTCATTGATAAATAAATATAATATTTGTAAATTTGTGTATTTTTATACGCTTCTCCCATGTACACGTACAAATTGCGTCACTTTTAATTGCTAATATCTCATGTATGGCATGGTAAATCATCTTCTAATTTTAACAGCATGTGTAATATGAATTAAATATTTTATATTCTGAGTTTTGAGAAATTCTTGGAATATCACTTTCGTGTAGGTACTACCTTAAGGTAGTACATCGTGATAAAAATAACATCATACGTATTTAATATTTATTTTGTTATTCAAATTATCGATGGGTTATTTTTAAAACTTTTTCCAGTTTTGGGTACAAAATTTAATTCCTATTTCAAAAAACGTATTTTGATATGTTTGCTAGAACTGATAAATGTTTTATTTTCTTGCTCAAAGTGTTGTAATCCCGAAAAAAATTGGTGTTTTCTTGATTTTTCAACACTAATATACATTTTTAACTTAGAAAATATTGATAGTCAGAGGCGTTAAACTTTGTTAATATTATAAATACCTGTAGTAGTTAAAACTTTCCTCTATCTATAACTTACTTACAAATTTAATTTTCTACGTCCTAGATATCCTAGCTTTTTTTATTCCATACCTTATCTGCTCTATTGGCACATACTAATAAAATATGATTTTTATACGATGTTATTACGAGTACTTGGAGGAAAATATAGAAAAAAAGTGGCATTTCAATTATTATTTAAGCATAATCATTATATTGTATCTTTCTATCGTATCTTCGTATATTATAAATGTTGCGCTTACTTTTTTATTCAGATTTGCTTTGTTTTTTTTTTCTGGTTTCAATGATTGATTATGAATTTACCTAATGTATTTTTTTTAACTGAAAGCAGTACAAATTAAAATTTTGTTTCATTCCTTTTGTTCAGAGTTTTTAGGACAATAATTAATGGTATATTTAAAAAAAATGTAAACTTCCTTAAAGAAGCCTACAAGGAAGTCTTACGGTAGTGGTCTCGACAGTAGATTTTTACAAATAAATATATTTTCAAGGTTATCTCAGATAAATCAATAAAATTTTACAATATTATGAGATACCATAAAATGGTTGTAAATAATAGTAGTATGTGATATTAATGAATAATTCAAAATTTAATTAAACCCATTATTATCTTTTTAATTTATATAAATGGTGTGAAAATATGTTAAAATTATTATATATGAACACGAATATAGTTAAAACATATTAAAATATTTTTATATATTCCACTTATGTTTAAGCATTTCTATAAAAATATAAATATACGATATGTACTCCATAGTGTTTGGAATGTAAAAATTATTTTAGCTTATGATTTTTTTTTTATATTGCAATTTATGAAATTCTGAGAATACCATTATATTACTTCTATGCACAAATTTAACATACTATGTAATACAGATAGACCGGAAGATGATGGTGGGTCAGGGTTCAGAGGTTTTAGTCTTAGGTTAGGTTAGCTTATATACCTGTATTAGAAAACCTATTTACCTCACTTAAATAATTACTTTGAACAGCTTTTAGCGAAGTTCATTATTTCCATGATTCTATTTCCATCGCTTCTTCTAGATATAATTTTGAAGACTTTACCCAATTTTTGAACAAAAGTTTTTCCGGCGTTATTTTATCGATAATATCTTTTAGCGACTAAAACGGTGAGTTCAAAATCACTGAACATTCCCTTTCTACTGCAAGTTTTGCCAGTTTGGAAACTTACACGTTGAAAAATTTCTGTTCGTTTTTTCGAAACAGCTACGATTCTGTATACTACAATTTGCCATGATTATCGAATGAATTCTATGATAAAATCTAGAATAAGATAACGATTGTAATAAAAGTTGCCTGTCGTTTTCCAAGGGCAAAAACGGCTTGAGACAGAAAAAAATATTGTCATATTAACTGCAAGTGGTCAAGTCAGAATATTAAACAAAGAATTTCAACAAATTACTGTGTGCATCGAAAAGTTATGTCTACTTCATAATCTTCAAGGCGGGCCTGGTTATCCGAACGTCTTCTCGGATAATTGTTCCACTTCATTATCCATTTCCAAAACCATTAATAGAGTTAGAAGCCCAATTCACACTGTTTAGTACATCGCTAATTTTTATCCCCTAAACGAGAGAAGTTGGGAGATTACTCTCTGGGTTGTAAGTGTGTCAAGGTGGGCAGGCATCATATATACCCAATTATCACTTATAAACAGCATTTTGCAGGTGATATTACTCCACTTCCCACTGTTTAGTATACCGTTAATTTTTATTTCCTAGGGGAGAGAAGCTTCGAAATAAAGGTTGTATGGGTTCCCAAGCATCACATTTACACAAATGGAAATCATTTTCTTACTTATAAAAACAAAAAAACTATATACAGAGGTCTTGTGGCGTTCTCGATAAATTTTTAGCATTACTTATTTAAAAAATTTTGCTTGTTTAATAAAAACTACTTTTAAATATTTAAAATATTTTTTTAAATAATGAAGTATTGTTCTAGTTTTTTTTGTTGCTGTAAAAAATATGTTTTCAAATAAATAATTCTATGTGCGAAATAAGTATGTACAGAAGACACACACAAAGCTAATGACTTGGAAAAATTGAAAGTTTTATTTACTTATTTTATTTTTCACTGGTATGCAGAAAACCATGTGCATAGAAATTGTTTGAAAGATTAAAACTGAACAAAATACTATACATTTTAACGGGAGAGATTTTTCCATTTTAATAAAAATGATTCTGGAAAAAATATTCGAATAATAATACTTGAATTTTTAAGATAGTCTTAGTCTACTTCATAATTGGTAATAGATAGATGAACACATGAAATTAGAAAGTTGTTATTGAATAAAAAAGTAACATTTTTTGTTCGAAACATTTTTCTGCAAACCATACAGTTTAGGCAAAAATGGGCGGAAATTTTTTAGCCAAAATTGTTTTTTCGTATAATTGTTTCTGTGTAATCTAAACACTCTTCGAAAAAAAAATTCCCAATAAAAGTGGTTTTTGTTTCTAAACAGACTGTTGTTGAATGAAGAAATGCGAAAAAGAAAATGTTTTCTATTAATTACTGTCTGAACTATTCGATTTAACAAAAGATTGTATCAAACAAAAAATTATTATTTTATCATTAATTTCTTATAATAAGATATTACCATAAAATGAAGGTGTAATGTTTTTAAAGCCATCTCTGCGTTTAAAAGAAATTATAGTAATAAAATTAAATGTAAGCTTTCAAAATATCCTCATTAAAAATTGTATACCTTTTAATTGGAGCATTTTTAGAAAACTCTCTAATTTGACCAATTTCTGTAGCAATGAGTTTATTTTAACTGTAAATCTTACTGCGATTAAATTAGTTTACATACAGAATGATAAAAAAACGAAAGTGCAAAAATTTAATAATTTTACAATTCGAACTGAACAAAAAAATAGAAGTTTTGTGCATAGCCAGCTTACGTATAAAGCAATTTAACCGGAGTCAATGTATCGGAAAGTGAGTTGCGTTTTTCTTACATTATGGGGAAACTGTTAGAAAACCTTCACATGGTTTGCAAAGACATGCTTACATGCTGGAACGGCAACCTGTATGCAAACTCAATTACTTTGTTCTTATCTTAGCAAAGGCTGTTTAGTCAATCGATCATGTCCTCGATTTTAATTGACAAACTGGCTTCCAGTTTCAAGCAGGCAAATGTCAAGATATTTTCGCGCCTTAGCCCACTTGGATTTTTACGAGTATTTTTCCAAGCGTTTTTGCCAATAAAAACTTTTGGTTTTCTTGTATCTCACGTGGTTATAATAAAAAACATCCAAAAATCAATGGATACGCTTATTTTGTACAATGTCTTCAAGAGCATAATACAAAAAATCAATATTTTCTAAAGCAATTGTTTTTAATTCTTCGAAATCTGGGCATAAACATGGTCCTCGCGGCAAAATTTTCATTTCCTGTAAGGTAGGTTAGGTTGGCTGTCCACGAAAGACACACTTAGGCCATAGGGCACATTGTGATACCATATATGTGTATTACCACCTTTTCGCTGATAATTTCATTTATCAGTTCCTCAATTATTTCGAGAGGTGGAATGCACCTTCTTCATGCATATACCATGCACTACACCTGCCCATCACAACCATTAATTAAATTAATTTTTTGTTGTGATAACAGGAATCGAACTCGCTACCTTAGGTATACTACATACAGAATTGATTACGCTTTAACCAATTGAACTACCTACTTGAGTTGACTTCTCGTTGGTCATTAAGACTTTTTTTTTGAACATCTTGTATAACTTTAATACGCAATTAATTAGGGAAGCCACATGGAAAAATCATGAATGTTACCTCGAATAAATAAAGAATTCCCAGAATGAAATTTTCACGACACTCAAATTTATAATGTGTAGATTAAAATTATTAAATACTTTTTCATATTATTTTGATAGACAGACATCATAAAATATCGTTTTTTTTTTAAACATAATTAATTAACACATTATAACAAATTAATTTATTTTTGTTTTTAATGGAATAAGGAATAATTAATTAAATTATTAAATAATGTAAATCTCTTGAGAAAAAAAATGAAAATATTTTGAACAACCTTAGGCGGGGAATGGTAGAAACCGACTTTTTATTATAGTTTAAATTTTATTATGCAAAAAATAATAAGAATAATAGTATAGTCTATTTGACAATATGATAAATAGTGTCATCACCATACCACTCACAACCACTTCCTAGATCCTAGTAATCTAAACCAGCCAATGTTTAAGCAGTAGTTCAATAATGAATGTAATGTAAAAATTTTGGTCCTAATCCCATCTATACCTACTCCAAATTGTACACGACTACCTAAAATATGGATCGGTTCTGCATTCCGATTTCCATTTATTTTATTAATGCCACTTCTTCAGATTTGATCGGTGGTCTCTAGATATCATCTAGTTTCTCCTGACTCCGATATCAAACATGAATTCTCCAGAGTTCAGTAAATAAAGAAATTTTTTTATTATTTTTTCATATTCAGGTGAATTCTACGTCTCTGAGCAGCTTTTATTTTAAATTATTTGAAAAATATTCATTTAAATTTTTAATTATGAAAAACTGGGTGTACAAAACATTAAAAATATCGTACAGTATTATGATTCGGTGATAAATTTGTTTAATATCACTATCTCCCGACTTTCTGATTTATTTCGTTATTTCCCGCAACTTCGCGGTGGCAAAGCTATTTTATTTTGATTTAAAATCTAATAAATGGTTGAAAATCATAATTTTATTTTCTTATCGCTTATACTTTGAATTTGGTGAGCCTTCAAATGCAAAAGTGGTCAGAAAAAAAATGAATAAATTGATAGTACATAGACGGTGTTGTACTGAAGTCGTGTGAGTGTGACCCCTGTAGTCCACACGACCCTTGTAGTCCTAACTTCCCAGAAGAGGAAAAAACATTGAAAAAATAGGTCTTGTTAGCCTTCATAGATTATTCTTCGAACGTGTACTGCAGCTTATGCTGGAACGATCATTATCTCCATAGATAAATGATGTGTTTTAACCACTTTTCAGATTTTTATATTCATTTTTTTCCAGTTGTTTTATTACCATTATAAAACGGCTCTACTAATTCTGCTGAAAAGTCAGTTCTTAAATACGCGATTACGTGTCGAATAAGCCGAGTCACGTGTTATAACTGGTTCGCGAGATAATCGAGGCAAAAGAATCCGAACGAACATACGAACATACGCACATACGTACACACACACACACACACACACACACACACACACACACACACAGACATCACATTAAAAAGGTTTGATTCGGATATTGCGGCCTTAAAACCGCGGAAATATGTAAAACAGGAGATTTTCAAAATCGGCCCCATTACATTAACTTCCTCTGGGAAGTTAAAAATAAATTCAACGTATCTGTATTGCAAACAAGATCAAAGGCTTGTCTTGTACAATATTAGATTTAAGATTTACTCTTACTTTGAAACCGTTGCACATTCTGTAGATGTATTTAGAATTACTTTAGTATAATAACAATGTCATATAATATTTACAGTGCGTATCAAATTAACTTAGACAACCTAATAATTTGGCACGTTATAAGCATAATGATAATAATAATAATTAAAATTATAACATCGAACATTGTAAGTAACACAAAATATGTAATGGGGTAAGATGTAGTACCCCTGATACAGTGTATATTGATTCATTGTGTAGTCTCTCAACAGACATTGCTATAGCTATGAAATAGTAACTGTATGAAGACGGGCGGAAAGTGTTAGCTTTCGTCAAGTTGTCCTATACGAAGTTGTCGCTTTCCGACTCCGTCGAGCAGAAAAATAGTGTACACGCCACGGGAACAAGTAAAGAATGTCTCAGACTCATGTTTCGGACAAAGATTTGAATATTATGTTTAATTTTAAGCAAATATTTATTAATTAAATGTACTTGCCAGAAAAGTATGGAAAGATCTATATTTAACCACAAGCTTACTGATAGGATTACATCTAGCACTATTAGATCAATAACAAAAATCAAAGATGAAACTGTCAGTATTAAAAAATTGAAAAGGAAATGGCCCGGACATATTGCCAGACTAAAAGATAATAGATGGACGACCAGATATACTTCATGGTTACCATTAAATTTCAAACATGAAAGGGGCTGACCACCAACAATGTGGAGAGATGAGATTGCAGAGATTTGCAAACGGTCAGTGGACTAGAAAATCTGTTATTAGGGAAGTTTGGAATACACTGGAGAAGGCCTTTGTCCAATGGGGATAATTCAGGCTATAATTTAATCTAATCTAATACTGATATACCGACGTAATTTAATCAAACTTGCTAATTTAATACGACAAAAGGGCTCCAGGTAGATTTACAAACACTAAAAAACAACAAAAGAAAAAAATGTCCGGATTTTCTGAAAATTTTTTTTGGCAGCCCTATCTGCCTAACATTCTGCCCACCTTCTCTGGCCAAATGACTGGCGACGCCCACAAACTTAGCCGTCATTCACCAAATATGTAACTTACGATAAAGAACTTCATTCCAACAAACAAACAAACTGACACATTCCTGTTTATAATATTCGATTCGATTTCTGTCCTAATATTGATAATTATTTATTATCCCATTATATTTATGTGATGTTTATTGGTCGTACAGTCGTACTACTTACAAGCTACAGCGGACTGATTTTATTTTATCAAACGTTTGTTTTGTTTTGTTATAAGTGGGTATATAAATTTTATCATTTTCAAACAATGTTCTGGAATGCTGCCATTATGTGTATATTGTTTCTACTTTGAATATTTATTTATTTATATTTTTTAAACATTTTTTTTTCCTATACACACCATTCTTCTTTATCAAAATGTTTATGTTTTATGTTTTATTTATTGTCTTAAATAAATGTTGTTGTTTGTATGTCGTATACAGTACAGTAAGTATAGCGGTTAAAATGTTAATTAATCTACCATTTTTACCTTCATTTAATTTTTTATAATTGAGTTTATTCTTTACTTTTAAGAAAAAACACGGGTAGTCTTAGTGCACTTAAAATAAATTAACCACGTTAATTTGATTTCCCTATTTACTTTAATTTCTTGCTTCTAAGTCGTCGTTGTATTTTTAAACCATAATTGTGATTTATTTGTTGACCATAATTGTAGGAACTAAAATAGGGTATTTGACTATTTTCTGAAATCCATATTAGATTATAAGATTTTATTTTTAGAGTCAAGATTTTTTTTTAACGCACAGTTCTACACAATTGTGCAATTCTACTTCTGATTTGTATAAAGTCCATAAAAAGTGTTTACTTTTAATTATGTTATGTATTTACTATGTATAGGTACTATGCATTCTAAAATTTGTGATATCACAAACTTAATCTTTTAGAGAGTTTTAATATGTTGTGTGCGTAGTCATGGTAGAGACAATAAAATCGATGCCAGCGCTCCCAGTGAAATATTTTGGCGATAAAGGAGGCTGTTATGACTAATTTGCAATTCTTTACATGTTAAAGTTAGAGAAAATGTCAAATTAAAATTATTGCAAAACACTAATTAAACTTAATGCATTAAAAAATTTGAAAATAAGAAATCAAATTGCACAAATATTATTTTTCAAATGTAAATTATCATAATTGTTTTTTTTAATTTGTGAGACAATAATATTAAATTTTCAATGTAAGTCATAAATGCAATCCATACAATTATATATGCATCCATACATATCGTTACCATGTAAACGCCTCCAATAAAACTCACGCACGGTGGGAATAGAGTGTTGTTCAAGATAGAATTAAGACAATGCCGTCATTTTCAGCCAAATTGCTTAGGTATCTATCTATGATAGCCAATCGTAGAGAGCTATAGCCGCCTATCTTTATATAGCGGAATCAAAAATGTAATTGTATTATCTTTACTCTACCTTGAGTAGCTTTAATAATTTATAATTTGTGATTTCGTCACAACGACAACCACTCTAAATCGTATTCAATCATGTGACAGCAACTAAATAAATTTTTCGGATTTTTTTAAATCATTAATTAATCCATTTTTTTGTCAGATTACTTCAAACTTCAAATAGATTTTAGAACATATAGTCTATGAATATATCACTAATTTAATTATGACAATATTTGTCATACTATCAAATAAATTATTATTACTTCCCCTCTATTATTGCATTAACACCAACTTGTTTCATGTACAAATTTCCAACTATTTTACTCACTTTAGGCAGAGCAAAGCTTTCAGAAATCGGATAGGCTTTTCTCTACCTCTTCCAAATTCATAAAATTTGCGTAAGCGTTCTGCCTAGAATACACTACAGCCTACCAAAATTAAATTAATTTCATCTGGAAAGGTTGTCGGAAATATCTAAATGTAGCGGAGGATGACATTTACATATATCCAAAATCATGTTCTAGGGCTTATAAAAGGGCTCAAGAATGTAATCCACTCGCCCTCGGTTAACCTTCCATACATTGTAGTAATCGATTATTTTCGAGAGAAATATAATTAAAAGAGCTTCACATATAAATAATACTTTCAAACAGTAGTTTGTTTCTTTTTGCCATTTTTATTGCATCAATAACAAACCTCTATATCTCCATAAAACAAATTATAGAGCACAAGTTTTGATAACGAACGACGACTGGCAGTCAAATATGGCAGTTATATGCAACCTTTAATCTTAAAAAACAGCAGTGGGGTGTATGAAATGACTTGACCATTAAAAAAGTAGGCTAAGTAAAGTCTGTTATCGCAGTTCTATAGACCTTTTCATAGATTTGCTTTTGCTTCGGACATTTGTCAAAAAACTATTCAACCTAAGAAAGTTAAATATATTTTATCTTTTTCAAGCAGCGCTTTTTGACAAGAATAGAGGATATAAAATATGTCTTTTGTACTATTTTCAATCATCTGAACATTTTTCCACTTTTGAAAATCTAAAGTTGAAAAATTCAAAATGGCGGACAAATTTGTACCTCCATCACTTAATTTCATCACGGAGATTATTATAATTTTTGTTCTATCAAAAAATATAAAGCAATTTAAATCTAGCTCGTTTATGCGATAATTATAAATGAAATATGTTAATCTTAATGTTTGAACACATGGCGTACAAAAAAGAACTTTATGAATCTCTTAGGTTATCTTATATATTATTATAATGTAGACATTTAAATATTTAAATTTTTTGTTACAACTACTCCAAAGTCATATGTTGTATTTGTATTTTTGTCCGTTCGATAAACTTTAAACATGTTAAAAAGGAATAAGGAAGGTAAGTTAGGTACGTTGAAGGGCTGCTGGCTCTGTTATATTGTAAGTTTGACATTTACGATTGTCAATTGTGAACTAGACTTTATAGTCCGTTTATTGAAACATCCCTTTAATATATTTTTTTAAATTCAAAAGTAGTATTGTGGAATTAATTAACCTCCTTTTTTTGTTAGGATTAGTAGTTTTAAAATTTTATGAATATTTGTGGTTTTTTGAAAAGTTTAACGTTGAAAAAATGGTAAAAGTAGATAGTTAAATATATTTTTAAAAAGTTGTATATTCATAAAACTTCTCAAAAGTAGAACTTTCTCGTATTCAACATCAAATTACAGAAATAAATAACAGTTAAAAACTTTTTATCCTACATACATGTTAAAATCGAAAAATCCATTGGAGTTTATTTAATAGCTTTAAACCCCCTTTAAAATTTTACTTATTAAAATTAAAAATTGACAAAAAAATTTTTTTTAATTTAGCTAATTTTAATATATCGTAAATAAACAAAAAATAAAATTTTATGATACTCCTGAAAAAACTTTCTACTCCAGTAAAAAAAGATTGCCAAGAAATATTTAAAAAAACAAAACGTTTTGATAATATAATTTTGAAATAAGCTAGTCTTTCAAGCTTTTCATTGATTTTTATTTATTTTTTGTTTCAGGTAGAAGCTGGTGATGTGATACTTAAAGTAAATGAAACAGACGTTAACAGATTTTCCACGAAAGAAGGTGAATATAAAATAATTCAATTAATAAACCTCGTTATAATTTTAAGTAGATTTTGAAGATAATATACAATTTATTAGGTTGGTCACGTTCTAACACGTTAAAGTTTAAACATATCTACACCGATCATTCTTCTCAGAAGTACAAAACCACCCTCTTTCAAATCCTTAAACGGGGTGTTAACCAATTCGAACGATTCAGTATGTTTTTGATAAAATTTATATACCTAACTCAATCTTATTTGAATTTATGTGCAAAAAACTCTTAAAAATTATTTATCTTCCTCATTCATTTTTCTCACACATTGTTCATTGAATTTGGACATTTTCTACCCTACTCTAAATTATCGGATAAATATAGTTTTGGGATAGACATGACAGGTTACATTCCACTTTAAATTAATCTAAATGACATTTTATTCTTTTAAATTGTCTAATTTTTAATGAAAACGCCAACAAATTTTATCGAAAAACCGGAATTAAAACATATAAATTATTCAATAAAATCATTGCTGATTTTTTGTAATTCATTAGAACAGCACTTCCAACACGGAAAAGGTAGTCGGCACTATCAAATGATAAGGTAAAGGTAAATGCTGCATCGCTGACAGAACGATACGACAATAGAGCAATCTGGAAAAGTCAAATTATTTTCTGAAATCTGCTGAGACGTTTTTATCTCACTGCCGAAAAATGAATATGAAGAGTTGGTTGAAATATTATCTGCGTATCTGTTATCTGGAAAAAATAGGATCGTTGTGTTCAGGTAACACGGAACGCCAAAAATAAAAAAATTATAATGGGTGTCATCTGCCATTTTGTTACTGAAATTTCCGAAGTATTTGTTACTAGAGAAGATCGTATCGGCTCGTCAGCTTCATTTGCCACTTTCTTAACATTTAATCGTATTGTTTTTATCAAGAATACTGATGCTTTTTGGAGCCTCTTGTACTATGTAAAACTTTTCGGATTAAAAACAAAAGCTTGAACTATATATTACAAATGTCAAATAAAAGTTTTGACTTTTGGGGATGGTACAATGTTAATTCTCACTTAAATAATTAATTGATAGATATAAAACGCAAAATTATTAATTATAAATATAACAAAAGTAAAGTAACAAAATTCGCAAAAAATTTTATTTCACATTTCAAAAAAGTATGTCTGAATGGCCCAGAGGAAGCCAATCTGTCCAAAGTAACTACTGATATATCATTTTTTAATATAACTATTATTAAGTCATTTCAAATGTGTGCATTTCTGATCTTTATAAAATATGGAGATATTTAAATTAGACTTACTTTACGATCATTTCTGTCTTTAAATTGAATATTTTAACACTTAGCCTGTTTAGTCTAAAACATAAAACAATACATTTAGTGTGTATTTATAAATATTATATCAACAGTACCTAACGATCGTAGCTTTAAACTTTATCCTGTTATACTACTGTGCCTTCCCGAAGACGAAAAATTGTAAAAAAATTCAATTTTTGTAAGCTATCGTCATGTATTAAAGATGTAACTTTATCTCTTTCACATCATTCCCTTCTCCTTAACCAGAGATATAAGAGATAGTTGGCTAAATCACACTGCCATTTAAATCTTATCACTGTACTTCTATGTTTCTAACAAAATAATCAATTTTTTCACACGGAAGCATTAAACAATGATCCAGCAGGGAAAAAATAAAACCATCAATGTAGAAATAATAGAATATTTTTCAGAAAATCAAGAAGTGTCTTGTTGATTACCAATTATTATTATACAGAGATACTAATGAAAATGATTCGCCGCATTTTGTAGCCTCCAAAACTAAAACACCTACCAGCTTGTACTAATAACTAATAGAAAGAGCTTTACCGGTTTCCTTCCTAAGGAAACACCGCCATTTTCAGCCAAACAGAAGGTACGTCAGGCTACCCCCTATTAACTAGGTGTTAATTAAGTGCCTATATGAAAAGTTTTGTGTTCGCCATTTTGTGTTTTTTTCAATCTTTAAAAAATGAGGGTCTAGCTTAATCTCTCAAAGCTATACCCAAGCAACAAAAGACATAAATAAAAGATTCAGAAATTAAAAAAATTCATAACAAATTTTCTACAGCATATGTATGATAATCTGGATCTTTTTTACTAGAAAATTATAAATTATTAAAAAATGAATCGCTTGTTTATTTTGTTTATTAATGCAAATTGCCAACCTGCGAAAATACCTTAGGGTGGTGTTAATCGGCCCGCTTCCCAATCGTTTGGAGCTTATTTTGCTAGATTATCGGCGCTTAGCTTTACTGCGTTGAAACGCACGCTGTAAGGTAGTAATGCAATAAATTTTCTTGAACAAAATGTTTTCTGTTGAATTTTCATCATTTTTCAAACTCTTATCACTTTGCCTTCTGGTGAATCCCAAATAAACCTGTAATAACAAAAGAAAAACAGATAGGCCTTATCTGAGTTACCAGTTCTTTTTTTTTTTGCGACAAAATCATAAAACAGATCTTGGCTTTAGTTTTGAAGCTATAATACTTCAAAATGTGGTGAAAAATTTGCATTAAACCCGCGTGATTTGATATCGAAAGTTTTGGGTTCTACGAAAAAAGTTTCAATTTCTTATACTGACTCCTTTAATTAGGCTTAAAATTTACAATTTCTAAATTCGTTTTTTATTTTTGTTTTAGTATTAAAATGTCTACGCTTATCAACAGACCCTGTGACTTTAAAACTAAAAAGAGGTAAGAAGATAAAAAAGATTAAAATATTATTTTAAGAAATATCTAGTAATTTTTGAAAATTTTATTGAATCCTAGATCCAGTAATAAAAGCACGAGTACGAAGGTTTCTATCCTCAGCATCCGAAGAAGATATAGGCGAACTAGTATCACGACCTTACACGTCAAAACGAATTGCTAAAACAACGACAGTATCTAGTCACCCACATCCAGAAGCATCACCACGATCACCACAAGAAAGTCCTCCTCTCTCACCCCAAGCCAATGGCAGCTTTTCCGATTTGGAATCATTACTCCCTATTGGCGACAGCTTTCATGAAGAAGAGAGGCAAAAATGGGAGCCTCTCAATAATAGTGAAAAATTTGGTAAATCTAAAGGTCCGCCACGGTTCGAGGCGTTCATGATGACTGGGGATTTAATATTAAATTTATCTAGAACGCAACAAAGCACCGGACTGTTCCCACGACAAAAAAAAGTGGATAGCTTACGCTATTATAATAATCATAATCATCATCACCCATCGCACACACACATTAAACACTATCATAACTCTGTTCCGTCGAGTCCTAGTGAAATGGAAATGGGTCAACGTACACAGAATTGTCGCTCTGGATCAACTTCAGCGGGCACATCACCAGTAGCTGCGGCGAAACGGGACTCATCATGTACATCAAGCACTGGATCAGACATGGGAAAATCACCAGCTGGATTCGCGTATCATTCAGCTGGTGGGTATGTACGAACAAGTCGATCCGAAGATCATTTGCAACCACAAAAAGATAGTATGAGTGCTGTGGACATTGACATTGATGAGGATGTGACAAGTTCGCTGAATACGCTTTTAGATACACGACAAGATACAAATAATAGTAATATTGCACCAACCAGTGCCGCGGATCGAATCGTCTGGACTTACAATGCACCAGTCAGTTCTCCGTCAGCATCGGATCATAATTCATGTTGTCAAACTATGTCGAATGGAAGTAGTTCTTCACATAGTACATCCTCGTCTGGCAATAGTCCGTTACGTTCTGTTTCACCGGCATCGCCAACCTCTGTGTCTTCCTCAGTAATGTCAAGTCAATCTGGTTCTCGTCGTATTGTTCATACCATGCCTTGCCACACATTTAATGGTGAACATAGTGTTAGTGTTTCCGAAGCGATATCAAATATCTCCAGTCCCGATTACCATGATGAAGAGACAATGGATATACTTAGTTCTCGTGATATTATGATTAGTGATCCCAGTGATAGTGACAGTACAATTTTAGTATCGGAGCCAAATCAACGGCGTGCCGCGGGTGGTAAAGGTGATAGTCAAAGTAACTCTTATGCGAGTGTTAAAACTGTGAATGCGAACCATATGGTAGGGGGACCAGATAGTGATCATCGTATTGTGATACAAGTGAAAGGCCCTGATAAAGAAAATAATGTGACAGGACATAGCCCTCGTGGTAGTAGACGTTTACAAAGAAGTGATATGCCCCATCAAACTGGTACTAATGTTAGGCAAATGGCAGCGGCAAATAATAACAGTTCAGGTAACGTAGGTCCCGAAATGCAAGGATATCATGAATTAAAAGATGCAGAAGATGATACACAAGGATTATCTGCAGAGGATCCATTATTAGCGAGAGTTATTAGTAAAGCAACATCACCACCAATGTCTGAAGATGACAGCGATATCGAAAGTTTACATAGTTTCCATTATTCACCTAAAGCTGTTGATTTGCCATCAGCTATAAGACTTGCCAAAAGACTTTATTCACTGGATGGATTTAAAAAATCAGACGTTTCTCGACATCTTAGTAAAAAGTAATTAAAAAATTTAAAATTGTTTCTAAATTTTTACTTAAAAAATGCGCTTTTAATTTTTCAGCAATGATTTTAGCCGTGCAGTAGCCGAAGAATATTTAAAATATTTTAATTTTGAACGAGATTCGTTAGATGTAGCATTAAGAAAATTTTTAAAACAATTTTCACTGACAGGAGAGACACAAGAACGAGAAAGAGTTTTAGTACATTTCTCAAAAAGATATTTAGACTGTAATCCAGGATCCTTTAATTCTCAAGGTATTATTTTTAAACTTATATTTTTTTTCTACAAAAGCTAATTTTCTAATAATAAATAAATTTTCTAAATTTATTTTTCTAAATAAATTTTTCAACGCTCGTTAGAACTCTATTTAACACTATATTATTGTAACAAACATGGTGCGTTTTAATAACGTTTTTGAAAAAAAACGAGAGGAAAATATTCAAGCAAGACTCGTGCGATCCTAGCCTTAGATGCAAATTAATTCAACCCAAAATATATTATATTAAAAATAATATAGTTCGTTCTAATTGAGTAGTAATGATTAAATTCGCTAGCTGGTAAGTGAAATGATTGAGTTAGCAAGCTGTGGAAATCGTAAAAAGAGTACCCTTAAAATGCGTAAAAAGAATAAAGAAAAAGCCACTTCAGTAGGTGTTCTTTATTTTGTCAGTTTTTATTGATTGCCATATCATTAGATGGTTTCGTTATGCCGAGTCTTATTTTTTTATAATATTAATATTTTAAGATAATGAATACTGTGGTCTATTTTGCAATTGATTTAATGAATTCGAATTGTAAATTAATAAATTTGAATTTATTTCGCGGTACACATCCGTACGAAACTACTTCTCGTATATTTTAACGATTTATTAATTAATTTTAGATGCTGTTCATACGCTAACATGTGCCATTATGTTATTAAATACCGATTTACATGGTCAAAATATTGGTAGAAAAATGACGTGTACAGAATTTGTAGAAAATTTATCCGATTTAAATGATGGTGAAAATTTCCCTCGAGAAGTTTTGAAACAATTGTATCAAGCTATTAAAAGTTATCCTCTTGAATGGGCACTGTAAGTTGGAAAAGGTATTCTTTACATCTGAAAGAATGATAATAAATGTTTTTAAATTTTAGGGATGAAGAAGGTGATGAATGTGCCGTTCAAGCTCAAACTAAACAAACTGAATTACAAAATAATCTTACCACTAATCCATTTTTGGATGTACCCAATTCGGCCAGTGCTATTGAATATAAAAAAGGTTATGTAATGCGAAAATGTTGTTATGAAGCTAATGCCAAAAAAAGTGAGTATTTCAAGGTTTTGATAATATATTTACGTTTTTCTTTTTATTACTTGGCCATTTTCAAAATTTAATAGATTTTCAAAATCCATTAAATTATTTACACACTGCAGGTTTTATAGGTCGTTATCCGAATATTTATTTCCTTTGTAATTGGCAGTTTGTAGATTTTTATATAATTATCATATTACATACTTTACTGCCTAACCGATAAAAACAAAGAAAGTCTGCAGTTTTCCTTAAATTATAATTGTCATTCGTTGATTTTCATTTGTGTTAAAAATGTCAAAAACGACGCATGAATTAGTACATTATAGCTGTTTCGAAGGCATCTGCTGCAATTTTCTAGCTCCATTTGGAAAGCGAAGTTGGAAAATGTTTTACTGTACGCTGCGTGATTTGGTGCTGTATTTACATAAAGATGAACATGGATTTAGAAAAAATCAAATGAGTGATAATTTACATAATGCAATTCGAATTCATCATGCCTTAGCAACAAAAGCACAAGATTATACAAAAAAGCAACATGTGTTTCGATTGCAGACTGCTGATCAGGCTGAATATTTATTTCAAACTAGGTAAATATGTTCAAAATTTAGCCATTAATCTTCCTCTTTCTAACTGTTTTGATTGTTTTTCAGTGATTCTAAAGAATTACAATCATGGATTGATACAATAAATTTCGTATGTGCAAGTTTTTCTGCTCAACCATTAGAAGGGGGTGTTGGATCTCAAAAGAAATTCCAACGACCTCTTTTACCTTGTAGTCATACAAAATTAAATTTGGTAAGTAGATTTCATTTCTAATCTTTATTACTCGCATGAATTCAATAAAATTTCAAAGTCCTTTAATATCAAATACAAATCTTCTGCTGCTAAAGCTCCTAAGATTCTGCTTTCCCGGATTCCCAGACGGTTTCTCTAGAGTGAATGTTTCATTTCACTTCTCCCCTACTTCCATATACCTTCGAAAGAGACTTTTAATAATAAACATCAAAAATTAAATATTTTTTTTTTAGAGAGAACAGTTAAGAGACCATGAAGATAGAGTAGTCAAATTAGAATTAGAATTAGAAGAACATCGTAAAAATCAACCAGAAAGAAGTGCCAAAGCATTGGCAATACAAAACTATAAAGAAAAAGATACCTACCTTCATTATGAGGTATTTCAGAATACCTTGAGATTCGAGAAATTCAGTGTTAATTTTTTTTTTTATGCTTTCAGTTAAAACGTTATAAAACATATGCATATTTATTACGATCCCGGATGGCTCAATATCCAGAATTAGAATCATCATTAGTTGAATCATGTATCGGTGAAGTGGATGAGGCGAGCGGTGTTGCGTTATTAGAAAGTTCGGCTGGAGGAATTGTACCACCACCGGTTCCCGATAGACGATCACCACCAACTAATAGGTATAGTTACAGACAAGCCATTTACAGTCGTAATGTGCTAAACGGTGATGCAGATATTGGGTGACGTGTAATGGGGGTGTTCTCCGCATGCGTGGTTTAATAATGCCATATTCCATTCTTATAATACCATCAAAAAAATAATGAGTTATTATATAAATTATAAGTAATTACTTTTAAACAAATAGAGAACTTTTGAGTATATTTCCATTTCTACATTGCTGATAATTACTTTACAATCGGTTTTAAGAATCGAAATTTCAGCCGCAGTGTTGCCATAATTAAGTTACTAAAATGAAACTCGACAAAATTTCAAATTCTTTTTCCACTGAAGAAAACTACATTTACTTTTTCCTTTTTTGTGGTTCCTGGAATCTCTTTTACAGATATAAGACTTAAAAAATGTGAAACGCCATAAAATAGTACAATGTTTTTGGGATTTTGTGGAAGCAACTAATACTGGTTTGGCAGAATTAGTGTGATGCCACATTTGTTCTAACTTCTAGAACTCTCTTACTAATCTTAATATTCGAGTACTCTTGTTTGGTAAATTTATCAATCAATATTTCCTATCCCTATAAATTTTGATTTCTAAACATTTCACGTTAGCTAAGTGGTACCAAATTTAGATATTAATTATTATCTAATAATATGCAAATTTTGCTTTGGAAGAAGTTTCGTAACCTTATTATGATTTCCTTAACTGAAAACATTAATAAAATGGTGCGTCTCTGTAAATTTGTTTGAAAAGTAAATTATTTATGATTTTGTGATATAAAATGGAATTGAGCAAATACTGCAGGGGTTCATTATTTATTGCTTTTTCCGTTCGATTATTTATTTCCAAAAAAATGCTAACAAAAAATAAAAAACATAAAACTAATAGAGAACAAAAATATTGTTGCTATTTCGTACAAAGTGTGCAAAGCTTTTGTCATTTTATATTTACTATGTTCAAAAAATAAATTTTGTTCTAAGAGAGAAATACAAAAACAAATTTAAAATCCAGCTTTAAGTGTTCATTATAAAAAAATTAATTTTTTTCCATATAACAAACAGCTTCTTCTTTCTCATTTTGGACGCTGCCTTTTCTTTTTCATTTTTATATATATTTGTTGATTGTTTTCTTGTTGTAAATAAAATATTTTTTGTGTCTCCATTTGTTATTCTACTTCTTATTTTTCTGGATTTGTGTTTGAAACAAGTGTAACCTGTACTATTGTGTCCAACGCATCTGAAAACACCTCTGTGTACAAAAATTTATAAACTCTGATATATATTTTTTAAATAACAGTGCAAATAATTATAAATACGATTTTATTTATTTTCCAAATACGAAGCACTTCATAAAAATTAATAATTATGTTTTTTTTTTTTTTAAATTCATTTCAATGTTTTCAGTACACTTAAAATTATAACGCGTTGTGGGTTAAATTTTACGTACAGAATGTATAAAATTTGATTGTTTTAAGAATACACACAAAATGTTCTCCTATTCTTAAATAATACTGTCGCATTTCGAATAGACCAAAAAAATACTAAAAAATTTATAGTACATATTTTTTTTATGCTTCAGAAAATTATTTTTATAAATCGGATACTAATTTTTAACAAGTCAGCATTTTTTATACATGAATAAGAATTTTATTTCTGAGAATGAAAGACATTTTGTATAAATTTGCAGTAATTTACCGTTTCATAATGTAAAATTGTGGAAAATACAAATATTATTCGAAGTAATTATTGAATGTGCTATCGTTTTAGTGTTTTGTACTATAATTTTCTATATTTTGACATGTGGCAAGTAAAATCATTCCGGTTTACGAAAATGACGAAATATTTGATATTTGAACGGTTTGACAATGAAATGGTAGACATTAATTGGCTGTTGGCTTTTCTCTTTAGAGATTTTTGAAGACAAGGTATGCACTAATGATCCTTAAACCATAGGTTATCTGAAACTGTATATTATTGATGACATTCAAGAGATAATTGTGTAATTAAGATGTTATTTTTAATTTAAAATAACACCCTCCATTCACACACGTTCATCGATGAAATATGTTACCATTTTTGTTAACCGGGATTTTTCCACTTGTCATTTGTCCACAATATATGACATACAAAACCAAAATTGCGACACATCGAAAATGAAACACTCTTTAGTTAACTTTCTTAGTTAATAAAACCGAATGTTTTAACATATAAACGCAATTTTGGTAGGACGGTTATGCAATCGTTACAATAAGTTAAAGAAAATTAAATAATTTAATGTTTCAATATTTTATAAAATAAACTAAAACTGAATACCGAAAACGTTTAATATTTTCAAAACAATGAAAATAACCGTCATTGCTTTATATAAATCCCATATATGTGTAATGTTTTGCTATTAAAAAAAAATTAATTATCGATACATGAAATGTAAAATATCTGCAGAGTAGATCGTCGCTTATGTTCACTTTAATGACGGTAAATTTGCAAAAATTAATATCAGGAAATTGTAGTTTTATTTAGTCGGAAAATTTAAATTATTGAAACATAGAGGCTTAAGCAACGAAGTTATGTTCAATTATAAGTAAAATTAGACAAGAAAGTTTTTAAGTTAAATTTTGCATAAATAAATTATGTTTCATTGGAGTCTAAAAAATATTCAATATTTTAAGTGTACTAAATGAATTGAAATGAGAAATTGATTTCAGATTTTTTAAATATAAATTATTAGGGCGTCAATAGAACTTTTAAAAAGAAAACCATAAAAATAAAACTTTACTGAACTATCATTTTTGTGCCTAAATAATTTTTCTGAAATAGTAAAAAAGCTGAATTTTCTTAAGAAAGAAAATTCGCTATGAACAGAATTTGGTTGAATTGTTATCTTTATAGCTTTGTTAACAATAAATATTTAAACAAAATGATATAAAAATATGGGCTATGATGATTATTTTTAGATTTATAGAGAGATAAAGAAAAACCAAAATTATACATTTTAGTATTTTTAAGAATTAAAACAAAAAAATATTTATGAGAAAATGTTTAGTGAAAAATCTTTTATATAGAGAACCAATTTAACTAATTAATAATTAACAAGTAACAGTAAATTTTTATACAGAACTGCTTGTAATAATTAATTTTTTATGAATTATTTTATAATTAATTACCTAGTAAGTTTTTTCGTCGTAGTTTTATTTTAGATTATCGAATCATTGATCTAGAATAGTTTACAGAAACGAGCACTTAATAGTTTTATTTTTTGTACAAAATTTAGTACACTTGTTTTGTATAAATTTTACGCCTTTAAAATTTATCTATAATATCAAGCATTTCAAAATACATGGGAGAGATTGACAATTGTTCCTAGATTTGATTGTATTTCCATCTACTTGTAAAAATTTGCATGAAGCTCACGTTATATCCACAATTGTGGTATGCATATTTCTAATGACTTAAGTTGAAAGTAAAATAATACTTTCATAATTAACTTTTACTTAACTAAATAAAGTTCTTTTAATATTCCACGGTTCAATTTTAATCCAAAAGGGTAGTTTTAATAATTTTTTTTCAGACAAAGGCAGGAAAGAGATCCAAAATCATTTCTGAATACAAATAAATTGCAATATTATAATATTATTTTATTATTTGCCTTGACAGATTCAGTATAATCAATCATGGCAAATAAGTAACGTAAAGAAACCAACCAACTGCCAAGGGATGTCTGTTAGATCCCCATTAAGCCGTTATGATTTCTACTCGTTTGTAAACAGGGCAAAAGAAAAAGTCATAAATTGATATAAAAACCATGTTTTAATCATTGTATTCCCAAAATATAAAGTTACATAAACTTGCGGAATCTAAAATAGGCACAGTTTTACAACTAGAATGGAACTACAACTAATCAGAAGCAGTCTGAAACTTCAAACCAAAGACGTATAGCATAGCTAACTTTAAAATATAAAATGTTAGATAAAAATATCATATGGGGTGGGGTGCTAACAAATTAGCACCCCACCTAGCGGTTTAAAATTTACTCATTTTTCAACTGTTTCCCAATAAAAAAAGCAAGTTCCAACTCTCTATTTTTTTTTTAATATCCTGAGGAATACTGACTTCTTCAAACCCAACATATTCACTTTGATTGTCAAATTGCCTCTCCCAGATTAATTGGCATAAAATTTAAACAAAATAGCATCACTTTTTATAATAGAATCTTAAAAACGATAGTTTCTAAAATAGATTTCCACTACTAACTTGGAACAATTTTATAGATGAGCATTTACTATTACCATTTCTTAACCTGCTTTAATTTATTTAAATTTATTTATTTATTAATTATTATTTGTAAATGTATGAGAGAACAAATAAAAATGTCTACCAAAAAATGTAAATTTAGACAAAAAAAATGTTTTAACATAAAAAAAGAAATGAAACAATTATAGGAATTTATATTTATTATTATAAATCGAGCAGTATTAAAAAAATTTAGGATGCAGTTAACTAAATTCGTATATATTAAAGAAAAAAGAATTTTTTTTAAAAGCATATTTATCCTTTTATAGTATTTTATTGTTACATTTATACAGGGTGCTTAAAAACACTATAATGTTTTTTATTATTTATTATTATTATTATTATTATTTTGATCTCGATTCAATACACAAATCTGAAAACTCGTGTGAAATGAAGTCAATGTAGAACGATTTTTTTATCATATTCATTTTATTGATTCCAATTAGCAATTCATCTTAAGCTAGTGTCATTTTTGACGCTTTTACCAAAACATCAAATGCGATACGTTTCACAAAACATACAATTTTTGATAACAACGACACAATAGAGCATACTCAGTAAAGTTTTTCGCATATCTTAATAAAATATGAAAGTACCGTAAAAAGATGGAAAAAAGTCTAATTAAAATTAAGATCGGTCAAAAATACAGATGATATAAACATATTAAACTGCTAATTAGACAGATATTAGACAGAGAGATCGGACATAAGATTTACAAGGATGCAAAGGATACAAACAAACCTTTGATGGCTTATATCTTGGTTGTTTTTATAGTTATTCGAAAAATATTTGAGTATGCTTTGAAATCATGAATATGCCCTATTGACATCCTTAAATTGAATTCTTTAACCATTGCTGTTGTATACTGTTAAAGGAATTTCCAGAATTATATGCATACCATTGATATTTTGATATTTTAAATTTTATAATAAAAACTTTTTAGTTTGACTTTTCTTCTAACTTTTCATGCTTATCTTGTCTTCAATTTATTAAAGCTTTAATTATGGCAAATGAGCTCAAATTACTGGTCATTTTGCTTGGATAAATCGTTGGCTAACATCAAAATTGTTTTAGCATTCGTATTGTGAATAAGATAATTAATTTTGATTTCGTGTGATTGCTAATTGCTTGAACTGTAATTATTTGGCTGAAACGGCGTATTTTTCTTGACTCTTAAATGAAAATATTGTCTAATTATAATTATTTATATATGAAAGTATATTTTTGTCAACAATTTTTTTTTAGGGTATGAAATAAAGAGCGATATTTTACTAAAAAAATAATAGCTTTTTGGATAATTATTTTGTCGCAGTATAATGATTTTCTCTATTGAGTTTTTAAAATTCTAGAATCAACTTCGTAGTCGACAAAATAGCAAACATGCACAAGTGGTAACTTAAGGGTAACTCTCACTCATTTGTGAGGGATTTGAATCCGATCAATATTGTCAAAATTATTATATGATGAAGTATTGTATACTATCTTGGTCAAAAGTTTGCATGATCATGAGGCTTTAAAATTAATAGTTTTTGGATTATATAACAGTACATTTTTTCAACGTTCAAAAACTACCAATGTTAGCTTCGTGGATCGTGGCTATTCACGTGGATAACAATATTGTAAACTATATTTTTCCTCAAATTAATCTGATTTCCATATAGAAATTATTTTAGTGATTGTAATTGTATTTTCGAACAAATTTTTATTTTATATTTAAACTTTTATGTTTCTTTTATTGTTATTAAAAACACTTAGAAGGCTATGTTTCATTAAAGATGACTAGAGTTTTTATACTTTTGATATTTAAGTTAGAGACAATCCAGTGACGAGAGCTCGTGGATTCGATTACCAATGGCGTAATTATCAAAATTTTTGTGTGGTTTTTTTCATCAATAACTAAATGTAAACAGAGCTAAAATTGCGGCTATTTATTTTTTATTGCGGTTTATTGTGTAGATGATAATCAAATTATTTCGGTAATATTAGTTTTTACTTGATTATCGGAAGATTGCCCTGATAAATTTTATTGTTTTGCAAATATTTCTTTTTTGTAAAAATGTTTGAATCGTCAACATATTAAAAGCAAACCCTATAAAATATAATATTGTAATGATACTCTGCACCGGTACTGATTATTTTAACACATGTTTATAATAACATTTTCTCAATTGTTAAAAAGAAAAACAAACTGTACTGAAAAATACTTAACGTAACTTTAAAACAAAAGAAAAAAACTACTTTACTAAAATCTCTTTACTAATTAAAGATTTATATTATAAAACAAACAAAAAAAAGAAAAAAAAAATAAAAAACAAAAAACGTGTGTTTAGCGGGGCTGTGAACAAATTTTGGGCGATTAGTAGTTATAAAAAAAAAATTATTCAAAACAAAATGGGTATAAATTGTTAACAAAGAATTCAAAAAAAAAAAAACAAAACAAAAGCGTATTTGAATGTATGAAATGCAAAAGAAATGTATACAATGTACTTTATGTCAATATGTATCTACTATGTTGCAATTTTGTTGTTAAATAAACAACATTTAATAAATGGAAAATACCACAATACTGTTAAAAATAATAATTAAAAATATTATGGAAGGTTGTCTGTTTATTCATCGTTATTGATCCCTTGAATGTTTTCTTGCTTGCATGTAAAGTTGTTTGCTTTTGAGAATTCAAAAATAAAGTATTGTAGAACAAATTTCAGCAGGAAGGACGCTTCAAAGTTGAATTGAATTTGAGCGAACAATTCGCTTTGTTTTTATTTTGTTTAAAAATTAAGAGAGAACAATTAATTTACGTTTACTTCTGTATTTATTATAAAACTAAGAAAAGGGACAGCTATGATGAAGAGTTTTGTAGTTTTACCATGATTAATCTTGGTATTTTAATCATTTCCTTGATCAGAATAGTCGAAGCCAATGTGAGTCATAATAATGTTCTTACGGGGGTATTGACTTACATCTTCAAATTTTTAACATAATTTCTATTGGTTTGTGTATATGTAGAAGGATATGAACTTTGCTGAAATTTGTTAGCCTTTTATCCCTGGTTAAAAATCCTTAATCCGAGGAATTAGAACAAATATTTCAATAACAAATTCGGAAATATATGTTCGATTTCTTTGTTTATTTAAGTCAATATTAATCTTTGTTTGTTCTTATAAGTGCACAATGAATTCAAAAAAACATGAAATTGACCATTATTAATTCTATTTGTTATTAAATTTAGACAATAATGTGAAGCATGGTTTTTGGGTTTTATCAGGTTTGCTTTGCATGTTCATTTATTAAATGTACTTTATAAGTGTACTTACTTACTTACTTGGCTTAATTTTATTTCGATTTCTTCACAGTAGCGTTATTATACTTATATATGAGCTAGTGTAGTGTACAATTTAGTCACGCTATGCTACTCAAATTGTCTTAATTATTTACATAGCTTCGACACTAGATTTACTTGTCTAAGATAAATTTACTTGAAAAAACAAATTTTATTTTTATACTAAACATATAATGAGAAACGATTATGTTTATCTTCCGAATAAAATTTTTTGAAGGAACACATGCTTGGGAGTATGTTGATCAATGGAGTAATGGAAGTCTGCGTTGTTTGTGAAAATGTTTTTTTTTTCTAATCTTAAGTTTCACGTTTTGCGAAATAAAATTATAAATTAGAAACTAAAGGCTGAATTCAATAATGTTTTAGTAGTACCTTAATAATTTCAACTTAATTTTAAATTTCACAGCTTAATAAAAACACCAAAAGAACTTAAATCAAAGTATTTTCAGAAATTAATTTGAGTTTATTATAGGAATTCAAGTTTATTTTAACTATTTCATTTTCAAATTTTAATAAATAAAACTTATAATAATCATATATAATTTTATACATTTGCTGACTTCACTAGCTCGTTTCAAAATTAAATAATTTCTGATTGAATCAATTAACGCAAATTATAATGCCAATTAACTCAGATCTTTAACTCTATTAAAGCCCCTATTAACTCTATTAAGATTTAATTCCTACCATTGGCATTGTTCTGGCCTAACTCAATTTAATTTCTGAATGTTACCTAAACAAATAATTTATAAAATGCTTCATTTTTGTGTGAATTTTAATTAATTCAGATTAATTTGCTAATTTAAATTTTTTTTAATTGCACGTAGGAACAAGGCAACTTCTCGATGAAATCACATACAAGAATTTTGTTGCAGTCGAATATAAATAAGCATGTTCTTACACACACCTTAATACTCAACAAATAAAAAATGGCGCATCCACACACAGTTTACAAATTATTTTATTTAATTTGTGCGTTTTTAATAATATAAAAAAATTTTATGGCCAAAGATTGGTTTCAATGGGACAAATTTAAAATATAAGAAAAGTGTTGAAATTATATTTTTAAGAGTACCATACACACTAAAAATGATTATTATATTGGTGCTCTTTTGTGGTTATTTAAAAATAAAAAAATAAAGAAATTCATTGTTCCATGTATAAAAATTTTTATTTTTATTTTTTTGCATGTTATAAGTTATTGCAATAATATAAATTATATTTTAACAAAACACACTGTGCATTTTATTTTTTTGTAAATTTTTTAAAAATTTTCTTTATAATTTATATGCACAGTGTACGAACAAATGATGTTGGAGGAAATGAACACAGAAAATGTGCGGCTAAAATGAATTAAATTAACTGCCAATTTTTTTATTAGTTTATATTTACAAATATGTTGGTTACTATTTAGATTCATTTTAGACTCCGTTTTTCTCGGCATTTATCCCCCATCAACGTCATATGCTCGTACACCCAGAATATAATTTTTATGTGTATTTGTGTTATTTTTGAATACTTTTTTTCAAAATTATAATATTTTTTTAAATATTATAATATGTTATTGTAAAATTTTTTTTAAAATATCATTTATTTTATATTTATTATTTAGTTATTTCTTTTGTTGATTAAAGTTTATTTTTATTCAAATTAAAATTTTTATTTTTATTTAAAATTCACCTTAATTTTGTTATTCGGACTTTTTTTATAGTAATAATTCTTAAGCGATGGATCTGTCTGAAATTGAACTATGAGCGCGTCGTGGTAAAGTAAAAATAATTGATTTTATATTTATTTTTGAACAGGCTGGCTTGTTGACGATTCTTACAATAAAGGCATTCTGAAATCGATGGGGATATTATCAAATTTTGATTTCAATGTTTAAAACTTTGTTTTGTTTTTCGTTTTTTTACCACAATTTGTATGGATATTTTATTTGACCAAAATATTCAATTTTTTTCACAGTTTTTTGAGTGTGGCGTTATCTCACGTATTTAACAATTTTTTAAACTATTAAGCTAATTTGTTTATTAAGAATTACCAGCTCATCATCAAAGTTTATGGACACCATACCCAAGCAAATACGTTGTTATGTTATTAATTTGAGTTTTCACACAATGTTTGAATCATGAGTGTAATATCGCCTGTATTTTTAAATAATGATATTATTCATTAATAGTTTTACATTCATGATGAAATTTTGAACATTCAAATTAATAAAATTATGGAACAATATAGAAGTTTCAAGTATTTCCGCAATCGGGGCGGACGATTATGCAAGCAACGAATAGACAGATATATATATATATATATAATGTCTTTCCATGGCTAACTATGCACGGTACGCTATTAAGAAAAATTAATAAATTTCTAGTATATCATGGTTGAAGGAATTTTAACGATGACTAATCGACTAATTTTTCGACTAATAAAATTTTTGTTGTGAATATGTATATGGAAGTCAGTTTTACATTAGATTATTCAATTTAACACATCTTTTTATAAAGAGTCTGTCTAGTATTTAAGGTTGCAATAAAGAGAAATGATTCAGTATTTTCCCTGCAAATGATAAATGCATTGAGGCAGAGGTATGAGAAGTAATGAGCACCTTCGTAAAGAATACAACGTACAGGGTGAAGTAAGTATAACTTCCACTCTGAGTTTATGAGAATGAGGCTCATAAGCTCAGATCAAATTTACCTATTATACAAGTCAATAAATTTTTACTCTCAAACAAAATTCCTAAAATTTTGTAAAAGATACCATCATTTGCGAGGAGTCTTTCAACGAACTGTTAGGTTATCCGGTTAATTGGGCTCCCTCAAGACCTTTCCCCGTTTCATGATTATTTTTTTATGTGAATGGATTGAGGCAAAATTTACTTTAGTGTATTTTCACTTAAAATTCGAAGCAAATTAATCCCTGAAATCATATTGTATTTTCCTATTTAAATAAATTGAATTGTAATTTTATATCGGCGCTCTTTTTTGAGTTGAAAATGGATAATATATTTTCTCTACAGATTAGAACTATACTAATTGAAACTTCCTATGCGTCTTCGTTATGACGAGCTCAAAACAATTTTATTTAGAAAAATACCCGGAATTTGGGATTTTCGAAGACTTCATAAAAGTGAAATCTCCCGATCTACATTAAACTTGAATAAACAGTTTTGTCTCATCCGAAACGTGTAAATATCTACATTTAAATTGCAATACTTTAAGGAGATATTTGTTCCTACAAAATCAGTATAAATTTTCTACAAATTTAAAGGCGGATAAAATCCCTGCGATATCGCTTCGTCAAGATTCTAATACTAGTCAAAGATATCATCTTATCTGCCGCTATTCACCAAAAGTCGATTTCATAATACTAATCAAGAAGGAAATATAAGCCGCCAAAATTGAAATAATTCTACGGAAAGTTTTTTGATATGATTGCATCGCGAACCACATAGACAGACAGATAAATAACAATGGACATAATTGACCATTTTTCAAAAAAATTTGTCTTCCCACTTGTTTTCAATTTGATGCAAAGTGATCAATCGCTACCTATCTGTCTATGTTTCGTGATGTAGCCAGGTCAGAAAAGCCTCCCCAGAATACTTTAAATTTTGCAAGTGGAATGCGGAAACGATATGATACGAGAAAGAAACGATTAATATAAAACAATTGTTAGATCTAAGCACCGTGGCTCTGCTCAGCGGTCTTTTCAAAATGAAGAATTTAGTTTATTTTGACCTTCCCCTCAAAATTAATAAATTTTTCATTTTACATTCATCATAAAATATATATCCCAGAGGTATTCTACAAAATTCAAATTTAAATAACATTATCATATTTTAAAATAAGTCTTTAAAAATTAGAAATGAAAAATGTTACCATCTTATTATTGATTCATACTTTTTTTAAAACAATATATTTGCATTGTGACCATACTTTTCTGTACGAAAAAATATCGACGGGAGTACATCAAATTTTTAAGCAATTGCAATACTTGTAAATTTTACTTGATAACGCATGAGTTTTCAAGTTCACCGAAAGGGGCGGTAAGTATTTAAAATTTTATTATTTCCAAGATAATTAAATTTGTTTTACAATATTATGGTTATGTTGGATAAGTAATATTTTAGCGCTCCTTGTCCCCTAAAGTTACAAAATTTAGACTAAATAGAAAAATTCTTGTCACATTACTACTTAAAAACTGGGAGACACTGACGCAAAATTGTTAGCCACTTGTTAACAAATATGTAAATGAGGATCACAACGCTGGTTGTGGGGTAGTAATTATTCGTAATTGTAAGATGATTAAAATAACTTATTGCAGGGTTATTTTATTTGTAAAATGCTAGTTTTTTTTTGGTAAGACATTTTCGAATAATCATTATGTTACACTTTCGACGGATTAACTGTTAATAAAAACGATTCGTTAGATATAAAATTAGCCTGTAAAAAATAACGACAATCACTGCTATGATCATCATTTCCCTTTTAATCATATAGTATGGATGTATTGTGTATAAAAGGAGCATAATGTTTAAAAAAAATTCCTCGGAGACTGCAGAATTGATATGGGGAATGTTAACATGCTGATTAAAAGTGTCACAGGTTTAAAAGCAGTTTTTGAGATATTCCAGGTCAAAGGTCTCTCTTTGTTTATGAATTAAATTCGAGCTTTTTTAAGTTTAGGGGTTCATTCAATTCCTTTAACACAAATAGTGTATAAGAAATAAATAAGAAAAAATGACTAGAATATGTTTTTATCTTAAATTCGACGCGCAATCAAATTCAAATAAACAAATTAATTTTGATAATTTAACATTTATTTTCGCGCAGAAAAATAAGGAATACTCGAAAGAATTTTCTATCCCAATCTACCTATAAGATTTTATTTCTTTGGATGTAATTTTTTTGCCGCATCGAAAGTGGTATTGAGCAATGATCGTTGAGAGATTTTTATGTGTCATGCCTATTCGTTTGTTTATTTGATTTTGAAAAAGTTTTTTTGAATGCATATCGAATTTAACGTAAAAATATATGCTAACTAATAATTGTTTACTTATAAGAACTTTATATGCGGAAATTGACCCTTTAAACTTGAAAATAGTCAAATCTAGTTCGTTCAGAAATAGAGACTCTAAATATCCTAAAAACTTGTAATCAGCATGTTAAAAACTACCTTCCACCAAATTTTCAAACAATTGAGATCCCACATGCTAAATATATGTTTTTGTATGATAGTATCACGATATGATCAATTTACATTGTATTGACCAAAATAGTTCCTACGTCATTACGTATGTTTGTCCTTGTATGTTCCCAGATTCCTTGTCTCACAAATTTTTATAAATATATTGTTTATATTTGTGTTATATTGTGTAAGACAAGGATTCTGACAATAGACGAAAACAATTATACTTGATGACATAAAGAGAACGCCGGGGGTCTGCTACGTAAGTTTTGGCCCCTGACGTGCTGCTCTATGTATTCATATCTCTATGGTAAACATACATAGGACTTGTGTACCAAAACATATGCTATTTATTGATTCTGTGAGGGTATCCAAATGGGATGAAAAGGATGCTATTTTATAAAGTAATCTTGACGCTTCCACGTGGATAAAACAATTTTATTCTGGGCTGAAGACATTGGGGCACGATTGGCCTTGACAATTTGTACATGCTAGAGAACAAAACAGTCCAATTTTTTTGCAACCACATTTAGCACCGCAACCCTTTTTACAGTTGCAAAAAATTGTGTTTAGCAGTTTTTCCGGCGCAGGTGGAAGCAAAGTCTGAACTGGCTTTAATGTATTGTCGACCAACTTCCAACCCCAGTCTTTTAAGTCTATAGCTGATAACCGCGCCACACTTGAACTTGGTAATATACCCAAATAAGTGGTTTTGAGCAGCCACTGATGTTGGAGGAAGACAAGCTAATTGTACTTAGTTTTTTATTTCGAGTATTTTTAACGAAACATGCATATCGAAACTTATTTAAGCATTAAGTTTTTTAGGTCGAGCTCCGCACATAGAAAGAAGAAAGCGAATTCCGTTGGTGATAACTTCTAGTGTGTAACTTCAGCACATTGCACTAAACCTTGTTTCTCAAACATTTTAAAAACTGTTGTTTTACCCGTCCTGGAAAATACAGATGTCGTATCACAGCCAGTTATTCCGTGTAAAAATAGTACCTACATGATTTTGACACTTTATAAAAGTAGATAAACTTTTCGATGAATACATTTCCAATTAATGTTGAGCTTTTTCAGGTTTTAAAAAAAATAGTTTTTTTCGTTGGAATTCGAGCAGTGAGTAATACGAGGTAGTCTACATCTTCACCAACAACAATATAACGTGAGCATATTATGACGATTACAACTTTTTGAATCGTTATATCCCAGAAACGGTGGCTCTTGGGAACAAAAGTATTGAGACATTTTTTACATTTAATTATATCTGATCTACAATTTTCGTCTGAGCTAATTTTATGATAAAACTTTCATAGGTATAATAATAACAATACTATTAATAATAATAATAATAATAATAAGTTTTTCTTTTAAAATACAACTAAATGATCAGTACAACAATTTCCAATAGATTATTGATTCGTCTGATCTTTATTTTGAGAAAATCAACCGGTCCAATGCATTCTGGACGTTCGAGTATATGAAATATATGAGTGATTCCTATTTTAAAATAAGTCCAAAGTTTGAATCATCTTATTAGAAAGGAATCTATTTCCGTCTGTCTACCCGAGAACACGAAATCAGAAAAACGAAAAGAAATAGCGAATTGGAATTTCAGCGTATTTTAGGCCTAAAAAATGGCTTTAAGTTTGTGAAAGGGAAAAGATTGCCATAAACAAAATACATAAAAGTATTTAATTAAATAGATGCACGCATACCTCATCTTGTAATTAATTCTCTGTATGGACATATTTTGTGTAATTTAATTAACAACCTTAAATATAATTATAAAAAGTTTAAACATTAATACCGAAGCATATTCAGGGTGTTTAAACAATTAAACCTATTTGTTCATATTTGTTGTATTTTTTTTTTAGTGCGCGCATTTTATAATTTTATAACACGAATATATCATTGGAATATATGACATTTTTATTATTACCATATTATTACGCTCAATGCTATGCTAATTTTGAGGTTAGGTAATATTGAATAGAAGTAATAAATAAAACAAATGGAAAAAAGTGGAATTAGAAAACAATTTTAAAATAATGATTAAACAAAATATTATGAAATTGATATACGGAAAATATAATTTTAAAATGATACTTGATCTAAAAACAATTACCATCAAATAATCGAATTGAGTATTAGGTTAATATTTTTGAAATTGAAAGAGCTATAAAATAATTTGATAACATGACTCGATATTGTTTATTATGGGATAATCATAACACAAATTTAGTACATAATTTAACTAAATTATATGAAGCTCGGCAATATTTGGATATAACTTTAAGATGTGAGAATGCCGATATTGGAGTACATAAGTGCGTATTAGTAGCAGCCAGTCTATATTTTGAGGTAAATATGCAAATCTAAATGTTATATATAATGTATAATATATTTAATAAATCGAAATCTTATTAGTGTATACAAGTAGAGTGTGTACATTTGTACATTACAATAAAAATATAATTGTCGAAAAAAAAATGTTTGCGAAAGCGTGATTATCAATCTACCAAATATCCCAATTCTTTTCTAATAAGATGATTCAAACTTTGGACTTATTTTAAAATAGGAATCACTCATATATTTCATACACTCGAGCGTCCAGAATGCATTGGACCGGTTGATTTTCTCAAAATAAAGATCAGACGAATCAATAATCTATTGGAAATTGTTGTACTGATCATTTAGTTGTATTTTAAAAGAAAAACTTATTAATTACTTATTATTATTATTATTAGTATTGTTATTATTATACCTATGAAAGTTTTATCATAAAATTAGCTCAGACGAAAATTGTAGATCAGATAATAAAAAATAAAAAATGTCTCAATACTTTTGTTCCCAAGAGCCACCGTTTCTGGGATATAACGATTCAAAAAGTTGTAATCGTCATAATATGCTCACGTTATATTGTTGTTGGTGAAGATGTAGACTAACTCGTATTACTCAATACCGACAGTTAAAAATGCTTATTTTCACTATATCCGAAAATTACTACGATACTTAGTATCAAAACTTTAAATTTTTATCAAATGGTTAATGTAAAAAATAACATGTTTCAGGAACAACTTCGAAAGAATTCCAGTTCAACGGTTATTTTAATTAAATCAATTCAACTTAAGATACTAAAATTACTAATAGAATTTATCTATAAAGGAGAAATTTATGTCGAAGAATCCGATGTGCCATCGGTATTAGTAGCTGCAAAATTTTTTCAAATATCTGGTTTGAGTGGTATTAATTCACATGATTTGGATGAATCATTTGAGGATATTCCAACGCAGTTTAATAACTTTGAAGAACCAGAGTTTATACAAACTCAGGTTATCGAAGACGTACTTAATGATTTGAGCACTTATAAAACAGAACGCTCGGATATTATTAGTAATACGAATTTAAATTTAAATACTTTGAGCCAAGAATCGAATGAAAAAAGTTTTGAAGAAAATTCGATATTTTTACAAGAAAAAATTTCTGGAGTTAACTTTGAGATTACTGAAACTACAAATGAAGAAATTGTTAATGAAGAATATACAGAGACTGAGGTTGAAGCAATTGCTGAAGAATATCTGGATTCTGTTTCTGAAATGAAAATTGAATCGCATGAAAATATCGTTGTCACTTCAACATCCGATAAAAATATATCTAATTCAAAGAATGAAGTAGTTGTACCTGATGAAGAACATTTTGAAGACGAAGAATATCTCGAGGAACATTTAGAATCTTTCGATGAAGAATCGCTGACATATCCTGATTCTGAAAAATGTGAGGATCCAGAAACAAATAAAGCTTTACAAGTGCTTCAAGAGGCTGGTGTACCAACAGACGTTCCAATTTACTGCGAAGGTAATGACGGTTCATTTGTGGAACTTACTAAAGATATTTTGGAAGAGATTGCGAGTGGAGGACAAGTTATTTACCAAGTAGTTGATGAAGAAGGTAAACCTGGTGAATTACTATTAGGCAGCGCGGTTAAACAGCAATCAAGAATACCTACTCCTCATGAACCCGAGATTTCCACTAATGTTGTATATGATAAATTAGTATCAGAGACTTTATACACCCCATCTCCCTCGCCATCGTTGGGTAAAACGGAGATAGAAAATGTTACCTCACAATTAATAGAAAATGTAGAGACGGTTGAAAATGACGTAAAAGAACAGCCAATTAAAACTACCCGAGAACGTAAGGCGAATTCACGGTATTTCAATTCAAATTTAACATCACCTTTTTTAGAGTTGAGCCAAAGAAAAGCTCAAAAAAGAACGCAGTCTCCTAAAGAACAGAATGGTTGTGAAAAAATAATAAAAACCGAAAATGTGGAAAATTCTGAATGTGATTTGATCGAACAAAAAATTGCTGAATTACATGCAGATTTTTCAACAGATCTTACGAATTACATGACCACAGTTAACGATAATCAGACAGAAAATGAAGATATTTCCGAAATTTTAAACGATAGTGAGTCGAATGATATTAATATTGTAAAGTTAGCATCGAAACGTCGAAAAAATAAACATTTCTTAAAGTTATTTGACTCCCCAAAAATTAGCACCGAAAATAACGATGACCGTGGGAAAATAATTTCATCAAAACGAAAAAAGACTAATAGTGAAACATCGAATACGTCTTCACAATCGACTGGTAGGGAAATTCCATATGCGTTAGGATTATTACCGTTAAGAAAAGCACTTAAGAAAATACAAAACATGCCAGATCATACACCGAGAAAAACTCGTTCGAATGTTTTATTGAATAAAACACAATAGATGTGCAGAAAGTATATTCGAGTTCTTAGACAGCGTGGCATCCTTTTTACAATTATTTATTTTTTCTCGAAGTAATTCTTGAAACCTATTTAAAAAAATGTATTGATAATATTCGATTCAATTTTATATTTTGTGATAATATAATTAGTTCGAGCGGCATTCAGAAATAAAAATTTTTTTGTTTTGAATTTAATAAAGGTTGATCGGACAATACAACGCAATTTTACAATACACTCTAAATAGACCTTTTTACATTTTTTTTTCTTTTTTTTAAATGAAAGTAAATGTCTTGATAAATGGGCAAATTTTTTTCCTCGATTTTTTTGGAGCCATATGACCGAAAAAACGAAAAAACAGACAATGAAAATCATTAAAATTCAAATTGGCGAAAACGATCCGGAAACACACGAAGTTACTCGAATGTTGGTTTGACGTCATTTAAAGTTATAATAGTGATATATTAATACGACTGTTGACACTGTTTTATTGCCATTGCTTGTCGGATTAACATCACAGATCACGTGTGCGGTGGAGCAAAAAAAAAAAAAAAAAATCGTTTTAAATTATTTCAAATATTGCGACTTTTTTACAATTTTTTTCATAGCGTTTTTATTGTTAAAAATACGTAATTTTCGAGTTACAGGCTCTACTCGACCTATATTTTCATAAAAAATTATCAAAAAGCATTTCTGTTTTTCATGAAAAAGATCTATTTTTTAATTTTTAACGAAAATTATTAATCTGTAAATTAAATATTTTATTTAAACTTAGATAGCATCTAATATCACTAGTAATCAGATTTATGTAACTGTCGTTCTTGGCAGAGTAAATTATTTTTCTTTTTAGTTAAGATATTTCCAAAACTTGACTATTATTTCAAATTTTAACGTAATGGACAAGATTTACCAATATGTTAAAATTCCAATTTTTAATAATTAATTACATGAAAACCTTTCGACACATTTTTTTCAAATAATTATTTGAAACATAATTATTATTTTCAAATTAATTATTTTCAGATTAACAAATAAAAGATTCAGATTTTTATCCATACATTGCCTTAATGTCTGATCAATCTGAACTCAAATTTAGATTGAAATTAACTTATTTATGTATAAAATTCGAATGTGTGAGTGAAGTAAATTAAATAAATTCATTTCTGAATGCAGCATGCAGCGCTATAATCCGAAACAAATTTAAAATTGACAATTTAGACGTTGTATAAAATGTAGATTTCAAGATTATTTTAAGTTTGTATTTTGTATAATAAAATTAAAATGATAAACAAAATAATCTTTGCTTACTTATACTGAAATCGTTACCTTGAAATTAAAAAAAAAAAAAAACCGGTGATCACTACAGCGTTAAAGTGATATAACTAGAAGTTTTTGGTCAATATATGAATGGTAGCAGCGCCAGTCCAGGGTAGAGCAGGAGGATCGATCGCTTTAGGTGTCAAGTAGCAAGAGGCCCTAAAAAATAAAATGCAAAAAACATTATTTACGTGGCAGCAGAAAATGTTAAAGAAGCAGGAGTATAATAAATACAGCTAATTAATTTAATTTAAATTTAATTAGTTTTGATGTTTGCAATAAATTGTTTTGACAAATTTGTTATTATTAACTTAAAGAGACAAAGTACAATTTAAGCCAAGTGAAAACATCGACTAAAGGGGCGTTGAAAGGCAATCTCGCTCTACCCTGATAAAAAAATCAGGGCCGGCACTGAATGGAATGGTAGTGAAAAAATGGTGTGGAATTAAAATATTTCTATTTAGAAAAAAGTTTAATTTTCATTTTTAACTAATTGGTTTTAGTTTTATCTGTATGTAATGGTGCGGCCACATTTTTTACGATTTCCAAATAACACACAATAATGAATAAACATGGACAAATCAAATACGTTTATCGAACATAAAAATGGATGGATTCTATTCGTTAAACGAATCACAATTTTTCAGTTTAACTGCTATTTGCGTTTGTTTTTCTCTTTTCTATTTTAAACTGAAAAATTGCAACTTTGAAATTAATTAGTAAAATAGAGGCTCAGTCAAAGGCCTATATAACGCTGGTGTATTTGTAGAATGTTAATTCCCAAACTTAAAAAATCAAGTAAATGAAAGAAAAGACTTTTCGCCAAATAGAATGGGATTACTATTTACAAAATTTACAATTACAAAAGGAAATTAGTTAATTTAAAAAAATTGCATCTTTTTAAATAAAATTTATTTTACAACAAACATTTTGATAATATAATAAATTAACACATAAATTAACATGATGATTCAGTTGTTATAAATAATAAACTTAAACAATTAAATAATGACTGTTATAAATTCTCAAAGACAATGAGAAGTATTTGAAATTGTAATTTGAAAATGGTTTTCATAATAAGTTTTTAATTCACATGACACTAAATACCTAATATTTAAAAAAATTCCAAATATAATACATAATTTTTCACTAACTACATACTGAAGCCCTGTATGTGTGATAACTATTATTATTTCGGCAATAAACAAAAACAAAAAATTTTAACAAGTAAACAAAATTAGCCTAATTGAAGATTTTCAATTACACGAGCATGCGACTGCGTTTTGTAAAAGTTAGTAAACTACATAATTTTTTTATTTTTTAAAGTATCTAGTAATTTTGCTTGGATTCACATTTTGTTGTCGATTTCTACACGCTCGTCTACACTGGTCTGGAGTACAAATTACGAATTAGTTTCAATTCTTTATAGTAAATATTATAAGTGGTTATAACAGAAATAGTGCACAATAGCCTTTAAAACTTTTCAAAGGAAGAATTGTGATAATTTTCCAGCCATAATGATTCCCAATTATGTGATCTCGTCCAAGTTTACAAGTTCGTAAAACGGAATGAGCCAACACATATTTTAAATAATACCAGTAATATTTGAAATATGAAATAAATTATTAGTATTGGGGCGCAATTTAACCAAATTAATAGTGGAAGCGGTAATTTTAAAAAATAAGAGCTATGACGTGAATCGTATAATGCTAACAGAAAAACAGGAAAATAATAAGATGAGGCGTTATATAAATCAATCCACTTGAATTTATGGCACTGGTAAAGTATATCTTTATCGTCATAGTGGATGTCTTTTTTGAATATTTTTTAGCATTAGTCTTAACATTTCTTCGTTTTCATGTTAAATTAAACAGTAGCTTGACTTTGAGAAGAAGCTACCTGTACCCCATTGACAGCTCCAGAACTTATTGCGTTACTTTCAGCTGATACAATACCATTGCTATTTATGTAAATTTTTCCAGAACTATTAGCAGATGCTTGAATTGAAGCACTTGCATCATTCGTAGTAATATTTGATATGCTTAAAGATGTTGAATTGACCGACGAATTTTCAATATTTATATTTGAATCAGATTCGACTTGAATAGCTGTTGAAATATTGTCTGTTTGACAGCTAGTTGGTTGACAATTTGATGCAGAGGTACCACAATTGGAAGTTGGAGAAGATGTTGTTGGATATGGGACGGATATTGGACAAGGAGTTGTAGTAGGAACTACGATATCTAATAATGAAAGCAATGTTGTTGGATTGATAGGTGCAATAGTTGTTGTTGATTCAATATTTTCTGAACAACAAGTATTAATTGTTGGATTAGTAACTACTGGACTGGGAGTAGTTGGGGTAATATAAGAAGTTGAAACTTCTGGGCAAGCAATTATTGAGGTAGTCGTTTCTATGATAGGAATTATGGTAGTTGGATTCGTAAGCGCTGGACAGGAAGTGGTTGGGCTATTAGATATTGTAATAGGAATTATTGTTGTTGGATTTAAGATTTCTGGGCAAGAAGTAGTCGTTGGTGGAGGGTATGAAATTAATGGACTTGAGGTGGTTGTTACCGGATTAGTAGCTTGTGGACAGGTACAAATGATTACAGGATCAGAAGCTATTGAACCTTCGGTAATAGTTGCTGGAGACAAATCGTTGTTTACTGAGGTCGATGTAATTGCTGATGTTGAATCTGAACCATATGATGAATCATTTTGAACAATGCTTATAGTGTCAGAAGAAGCAGAGCCTAAATTATTATTGTTTACTGAATTGCTAGCTGCTGCAATCGATAACGACGAATCAGAACCAAAAGTCGACTCATTTTGGACAATACTTATGGTATCTGAATTTGACGAGCCCAAACCATTATTAACTGAATTATCAGCAGCTGAAATTGCTAGCGTTGAATCTGAACCATATGTTGAATCATTTTGAACGATGCTTGTAGTGTCAGAAGAAGAAGAGCCCAAATTATTGTTTACTGAATTGTCAGCAGATGCAATTGCTAATGTTGACTCAGAACCATAAGTTGAATCAGTTTGGACAACACTCGTTGTATCTGAAGTCGACGAGCTCAAACCATTGTTGACCGAATTATCAGATGCTGCAATTGCAAGCGTCGAATCAGACCTATAAGATGAATCGTTTTGGACGATACTTGTAGTATCTGATGAAGTAGAGCCTAAATCATTGCTTTCTGAATTGCCAGCCGATGCAATTGCTAACGTCGAATCTGAACCATATGATGAATCGTTTTGGACGATGCTTATTGTGTCTGAAGAAGCAGAGCCTAAATTATTGATTACTGAATTGTCAGCAGATGCAACCGCTAAAGTTGAATCTGAACCATATGTTGAATCAGTTTGCACGATGCTTGTAGTATCTGATGAAGTAGAACTCAAACCATTACTTGCTGAATTATCTAATGAATATGTTGGTGTTAAGCCTGAATTACAAGATCCAACATTTGGGACAATATCTGAAGCATCTGAAGTTGGAAGACCCGAATTATTGCTTATTGAATTATCAGCAGATGCAATGGCTAAAGTTGAATCCGAACCGTATGTTGAATCATTTTGGACAATGCTAGTAGTATCTGAAGAAGTAGATCCTAAAGCATTGTTTACTGAATTATCTGCCGATGCAATTGCTAACGTTGAATCCGAACCATATGTGGATTCATTTTGGACAATGCTAATAGTATCTGAAGAAGTAGATCCTAAATCATTGTTTACTGAATTATCTGCCGATGCAATTGCTAACGTTGAATCCGAACCATATGTTGATTCATTTTGGACAATGCTTGTAGTATCTGAAGAAGAAGATCCTAAATTATTGTTAACTGAATTGTCAGCGGATGCAATCGCTAAAGTTGAATCTGTGGCGTAAGTTGAATCAGTTTGAACAATACTTGTACTATCTGAAGAAGTAGAACCCAAATTATTATTTACTGAATTGTCAGCGGATGCAATCGCTAAAGTTGAATCCGTGGCATAAGTTGAATCAGTTTGAACGATGCTTGTACTATCTGAAGAAGTAGAACCCAAATTATTATTTACTGAATTGTCAGCGGATGAAATCGCTAAAGTTGAATCTGTGGCATAAGTTGAATCAGTTTGAACGATGCTTGTACTATCTGAAGAAGTAGAACCCAAATTATTATTTACTGAATTGTCAGCGGATGCAATCGCTAAAGTTGAATCTGTGGCGTAAGTTGAATCAGTTTGAACGATGCTTGTACTATCTGAAGAAGTAGAACCCAAATTATTATTTACTGAATTGTCAGCGGATGCAATCGCTAAAGTTGAATCTGTGGCATAAGTTGAATCAGTTTGAACGATGCTTGTACTATCTGAAGAAGTAGAACCCAAATTATTGTTTACTGAATTGTCAGCAGATGCAATTGCTAGCGTCGAATCTGAACCATATGTTGAATCAGTTTGCACGATGCTTGTAGTATCTGATGATGTAGAACTCAAACCATTACTTGCTGAATTATCTAATGATGAATATGCTGGTGTTAAGCCTGAATTACAAGTTCCAACATTTGGGACAATACTTGAAGCATCTGAAGTCGGCAGACCCGAATTATTGTTTACTGAATTATCAGCAGATGCGATGGCTAAAGTTGAATCCGAACCGTATGTTGAATCATTTTGTACAACGCTAATAGTATCTGAAGAAGTAGATCCTAAATCATTGTTTACCGAATTATCTGCCGATGCAATTGCTAACGTTGAATCTGATCCATATGTTGAATCACTTTGAACGATGCTTGTGGTATCTGAAGAAGTAGAAGCCAAATCATTGTTTACTGTATTGTCAGCAGATGCAATTGCTAATGTTGACTCAGAACCATAAGTTGAATCAGTTTGGACAACGCTCGTTGTATCTGCAGTCGATGAGCTCAAACCATTGTTTGCTGAGTTATCAGCAGCTGAAATTGCTAGCGTCGAATCTGAACCATATGTTGAAACACTTTGTACAACACTCGTAGTATCTGAAGTTGATGAGCCCAAACCATTGTTTGCTGAATTATCAGTAGCTGAAATTGCTAGCGTTGAATCGGAACCATATGTTGAAACACTTTGTACAACACTCGTAGTATCTGAAGTTACGGATCCCAAACCATTATTATTTGAGCTATCATCAGATAGGTAAGGTGCTGCAATTGGGCATGCAGTTGTAGTAATCACAGTTGACTGTCCACACGAACTATCTTCACAATTTCCTCCAGCAGTTGCTTGCGAATTCACAGATTCGCTAGCATCGCTAGTTAATGTGGATGCTGCCGTATTTGCTGAACTGTCTGCTGCCGCAATATTATTGCCATTTTGTGCCGTTGAGTTACTAATTGCTTCTGCAGTTGCTGTATTTTCATCACAGGAACAAGAACTTGAACACTGGCTTATACTTGTATTATTCGTATTTGTAACTGTACTCACTAAATTTGTTAATACACTTATAAATTTATTGAACAAAAGTGTTAAGTTACTAATTTCTTCCGTGTTTTCAGCAGTATTCGAATTTACCGAATTTACTGGAACCGTTAATATCATCGGTAAGGAAAGAGAGCATATTAAAAAAATATAAAATACTTTAATTAACGACATTTTGAAAAAACTTAACAATAAATAATTAAAAACTTAACACTTCTAATGAAAAATAATTCGTTAGATTGACGAATGTCTTGTAAGTGATACTAGTTTATTAAAAAGAAGTGATTTATATACTAATTTGATTCCAAAAAATTCTTTTTTAAGGTAACATAGTATTATCAATGATGGGGCTATTTATTTATTGTTATCATAAAAAATATGTGATCTTATCTTATTACATCTTTTTTAATTATAAATAATTATCAAATAAAAAATTGTTATTATTTAAGTTTGTTCGACTCAGCTAAATCATAATATAACTTTATTAGACATGGTATTTGTTGAGGAATGCTTTCACAATCATGTATTCATATTTTGTAGTATTATCTGAAAATTATTAATGAAAAAACACGTGCTAAGCGAACGTGCCCGTGTAAATTAAAAAAAATTTAATTAAATACAAATTATGTTTAAAACTTAAATTTTTTTAATATTTCTTTAAAAACAAGAGATTTTTAAATTGAAGCTGTGACTGCTTAGGTAAGATAAATTGAAATGTGAAAAGGTTAATGAAACCATTGTAGTGTAAGTTCTATCATTTATTTTGTAATAATATTGCTATAGTTTTAAATAAAGGGAAATTATTTTCTACTAGTATAATACTTAATACTGGTGACGCGAAACTTTTATACAAAAAAACTACTAAGAGCAATAATCTTGCAAAATTTTGCAAGAGTAAAAATTTGCTCTTGCACCTGCAGGATCTGTATTTGTTCTAATTAAAACTATTATCTGCCTTCTGTCATTTGAAAGAATACACAACTACTTTAATTTCAAGTTTAAACTACATCACACATAAATTTATAGCCAAACTATTCGACATATGTACAACGTCGAAATATTTTTGGATTCTTTATTCATAATTGTTACAATATTGGCATGCCAATTTCTTTTGATCTGTTCAAATTTTTAGAGCAATTCAATTATTTTTCAAAAGGGATCGTTTTGACTGACTTTGTAAGAATAATGGGTAAAATGATCCCATTGCATTTTTTACCAAACAGTTCACATAAAATATATTAACTGTTCTTTTGCATTGTATCAACGATTTGTATGAAAAAAAATCAGTGGTAAAATCATCTAAATCAACACATTCAAGACCCGTTACAAATTGGAAAATCTCTTTACCTATTATAATTTTACACACAAAATAGGAATCATTTTAACGTATATAAAGGGGATCATTTTACCCGTAACGACATATTTGAATATCGTCATAAAAACTGACCTTAAAATTTATTATACGCCTATCAAAATGTGTTATAATATTATTAAAAGTCAACAAAAGCCAAGAGTAAAACTACCAGCTAGCAAAAACTATCACAAAAAAAGAAATTTTACGTTGAAATTTGTCTTACCATAGATCATAAGCAGTAAAATTAATATTTTTGCTACGAAACACAAATTAGCTAGATACATCAGCAAAGGTCTTTGTTGATTAATTTGATCGTGCGGAATGCCATCTATCGATAAATATACTAGATGGCTTTAATGGTTAACTTAAAATGTATGTATAATATTCTATGCTTAAAATAATGAGGGACCTTTTATCCTGAGGGATTATTATAGACCATTTTCCCCTAGATTAAATTTTTTATCCATAAAAATTCGTTATAATGCGTACTAATTCCTTGCTTTGAAATACCATTTCTACGTAAAATGAAATAGAAATGAAAAATATTACTTAATTAGTGGAGAAAATATGACTAAAACTGTTCATTAAATTTCTTTGTGTCCATTAAGGCATTTCTTCAAAATGCTTAGAACTATAATATATCAAAAATCCAGTTCGTGGCGCAAAGTTTTTACGATCTAAATTCTACTGTGAAAAACGGGAAAAAATTTTAAATTAAAATTTTACGTAGGTATATGCATAAATTCTTTATCAAAAGATAAAAATTGATCCCAAAATCTTTAGCTTAAACCAAAAAAACAATTTCTTAGAAACGGAAGACATACACTTTGTTTAGACATACAATTTTGTTGTTTTTATAACTGAAGACACATATCTGAAGCAAATTTCGTTACTTGAACTCAAAATGCAAAGTAGGATTTTATTGGCAACTTATCGTTCGAAGTAATATAACTGCTTAATAGTATAAGGATCAACTAAATCAACTCTTCATTTCTGGCTTTTCCTTATTATTGTAAAAAATACGAAATTTTTGGTAAGAGTATTTTAGAGAATTTCACATTCGTTAAATTTGATCTGTATACTTATGTATTTTTCTTACCTTTTTGGGGCGATGTTTGTAATCGAATTTTCTTAGTTAGAAATATGTAGGTATTATTTAATATTATCATTCTAATAATTTTTTCAACAAATCATGACTCATAAATACCTAAATAGATATATAAAGGAAAAGTCAAACAACCTTTGTTGGAAACATTTTTTCGTCAACCTTATAAATTCGGCGGAAATGAAATTCCAAAAATTATTATTTTTTGTTTTTTGATTCTATTTGTATGGAATATAATCAGCTGATAAAAAAATTTTTCGACGAAAGTTGCTGAGGTTACTGTGGAGTTACTGAGGTCTAATGACGAAATTATTCGAGAGAGAATTTTATGGGCTCTGAGGGTAAGGAAACAAAAAATTTATTAATAGGGTACTTTCGATAGTGAAAAATAAATTATGAAATTTGATAAAAATTAAAATTTATGTAGAAATATATACTTAAATATTATGATTTTGAATCATAAAAGCACATAATTGTTTTATTATATTAAAATTAAAAATCGTAATTTTTAAACTGTATATCATTTCACCTAAAACACGAGCGAGCCCTGATATGATATGTCATATTGGCAAAGACTGCCAGTTCAGTGTAAACAGCTGAATACATATCTGTCAAATTTAACTGTGTTCTTTCGTCAGTGCATTTAATTTGTACCTTTTTTTTATTAGGTAAAATGCAATTCATAACCACTAAAAACATGATAAACAAGTGAAAACAAACAATTGACTGAGTTAATTGTTGAAATACCATGCATAGTCAGTGTTGATTTCTTTATCACATAACACATACAAACATGTGACACATACATAACTAATAAAGTATAGTACATATGTAAATGACTTTATAGGTTTCTGCATTACCGACCGACATTTAGTGTATAGTTTGTACTCATATTATAAAATTTCCGCCTAATTGGCGCCCTCACGGGTAAACAGTGATGTTTACGAAAAAATGTTTCAAACAAAAGTTGTTTAATTTTTGATAAGGAACATTTTTTACATTTAAACTTTTGTTCTATCTCTAACGGTTTACAAGATGGGTCCTACGGACCCAAGACCCAATTGTCCTATGATGCTCATTTACGAACTTGACCTCACTTTTTACGTCCTGAGTACGCTGTAAAAATTTCAGCTCGATATCTTTTTTCGTTTTTGAGGTATCGTGACCACAGACGGACTGACGGACGGACAACCGGAAATGGACTAATTAGGTGATTCTATGAACACCTATGACAAATTTTTTTTCCTAGCATCATTATTTTTAAGCGTTACAAACTTGGGACTAAACTTAATATACTATGTATATTTCATATATGCATGGTATAAAAAGAAGGAAAAAGTATTGAGACAGTGACAAGTGTAGTAGAAGATTTTTTGACAGAATCAAAAAAAAAGAAAAAAGAAAAGAAAAATTACTAAATTGTCAATACCTAAAACATAAAAATGATTTTGTTTGCAAAAAAATTAATATGCTCTCATTACATTACTATGTGAAGTAAAAAAAGCAATGATTGTAATAATTTTTTGAAACAAATAGCACATTTTTTTAATGACATAAATATTAGAAACGCAGAAAAGGGGGCCAAGAAGCAACATAGAATTGCATTATAGTACTAGTTCCGCTATGGAGAGGATTACTGCTTCGAAAAGTTTTGAAGTAATGACTGTTGATTTTACCAATATTACGTCACCAAAATGGATGACAGCGTTTTTGACAGAATACAAAATGTTTAAAATTTAATTTTATGACAAGAAAGCGTGTTATTTTTGCCAGAATATAATTTTTTGTGGCTTTTTATTAGGAAAACCAACATTTTGAAATACTTTTTCAACCATAGTAGAATACCCTATTGATAGTGATTTTTACGTTATCGAGGTTCTACTGTATTATAAAGATACTGAATAACTTAGACGCATAAAAAGACGTGACCCGCAATTAATTGATATTGTTCACTGTAATTTCCATTGTACCTAGTAGTTTATGCTGATTTAAATAAAATTGAATTGATTGTCATATTAAATGAACTCTCCTTATCATATCAGACATGAAATGCGTTTTGTTTATATTTACAATTTTTTATATCACATACAATTTTTATATCACATAAAAACAATTATATGTTAATCATAATAGACCGTGAGCGCATAAAGAAGCGATATTGCTGTGGCGCAGTTTATATCTGTAATGAGATTTAAACCGTGGCTGAATTATTAAATTTATGGAGATGTGATAAAAGAAGTTTGGTAATAAAGAAAAATGAGTTTTTTAACCGTGGCTGGATTATTAAATTTATGGAAATCGAGTTTTTCAATTTTCGAGTTGTGATTTTCATATTTCGACATTTTATGTCACTGCAGTTTATAACTTTAAGTTATCGATAAAAAAAATTACGAAAAAACAAGTGACAATAAGATTGTTACAAGGATTGAAAATGGAATCAAATTTTTCAATTTGATTTCAAATGATTTTTTTCTTTATTTTACCTTTCGAGTAACGAGTTAATTTAACCTAATTTTTTATATACAAACTTACCTTACTAAAAAAAATAATTACAGACATTTCGCTTCATTATGGGCTTACGGTCTATAAACTGTATAAAACAAAATTTATCATGAATTAAAGAATGTATAGATAGGTAGGTATAAAATACAAAATTTAATAAATGCTTTTTGTCTAGTAAATCATTGTCAAGTTTCAATATCAACTATAGGTATTTACCCAAATCAGCCCCAGTGTTGTGAATTTGAAATATGTATATTAAGTTTAGATGCAAGTTTGTAACGCTCAGCAATATTGATGCTACAAATCACCTAATTAATTGTTTTCTCTAAAACCACTAAAGCTGAGTAGTTGATTTATGATAAGCTTGAAATAGTGAGCTTATTGACTCTAATTTCATGCCAAACTCCTCCGATAATATTAAGGGAGGCAAAGGGATCAATTTTTGGGAAAAAATTTTTTTGTTAAGAAATTTGTATCAAAGCTTGTAAAAAAAAAGTATTTTTCGAGGGTAAATTCGAAATTTTCTAAAACCAAAAATTTATCCTACTATAAACGTTTATGTTTTTTAAATTTATACAATTTCCAGACCCTCAAGTGGACACCACCAAGTATGCATCTCATTTTCCCAGAAATAGACACAATCTAAAAATATGCTTGCATATATAGAATGTTAAAAATTTATTATTTACACAATTTACGAAATCTTAATTATTTACAAATTTTACAAAATTTTAATGAAGGTGTATGTTCATATTAACCTTCCTGGAAAAATTATCTATATGAAAGTGTAAACCGTTTCAAAATCTATTATGTGCAAAGATATTGTACTATTATTTTATCTATGATTATGTGGCATTGCATATAAGCAGACAGGCAGACTACTATGTACAGATAATACTAGCACAATTATTAAACAGGGCCTATACAGGGTATTTCAACGATTAAGAATATATAAAAGGTCTCTTGGGTTTAATTATTGGGTTTTGGTCAATAAATTTTTTAGTAAAAAACAAGTGAAAACAAACAATTGACTGAGTTAATTGTTGAAATACCATGCATAGTCAGTGTTGATTTCTTTATCACATAACACATACATACATGTGACACATACATAACTGATAATCAAGTATAGTACATATTATAAAATTTCCGCCTAATTGGCGCCCTCACGGGTAAACAGTGATGTTTACGAAAAAATGTTTCAAACAAAAGTTGTTTAATTTTTGATAAGGAACATTTTTTAAATTTAAACTTTTGTTCCATCTCTAACGGTTTACAAGATGGATCCTACGGACCTGAGACCCAATTGACCTATGATACTCATTTACGAACTTGACCTCACTTTTTAAGTCCGCTGTAAAAATTTCAGCTCGATATCTTTTTTCGTTTTTGAGTTATCGTGTCCACAGACGGACGGAGGACGGACGGACGGACGGACAACCGGAAATGGACTAATTAGGGGATTTTATGAACACCTATGACAAAATTTTTTTCCTAGCATCATTATTTTTAAGCGTTACAAACTTGGGACTAAACTTAATATACTATGTATATTTCATATATACATGGTATAAAAAAACCGAATATGTATATGGTTATATAATAGTTTAAAGTTAACTGATTAAGACGATCATGCCTATTAATTATTATTAATTAATTCATAAACCTATAATTGCAATTCCTTGAATATTATTTATTATTAATTTAATATTAACTTTAAGTGCCTTGAATTTTGTATATTTTATGATTTTATGTTTGTATTAAAATAAAAATTTTTTTTCAAAAAATGCGCATATAATAAAGTCTTTTAAAATTGTGACCATAATCTACTGAAGAATAAATAATTAACTATAAATATTCATTTATTAATTAATAGTAACTTAATTTTGTTACATAATATACTATATCACTGTGATTCTCCAAAACATATAGGGCGATGGTGGTGTAATGGTCAGCATAGTTGCCTTCCAAGCAGTTGATCCGGGTTCGATTCCCGGCCATCGCACTTAAATTTTTTTATTATTTTAAGTTTGATTATTATTGATCATAAATTAATACTACAACCATACAAAAGTAAAATTATAATTTCAACTAAAGTTTTTAAAAAACATAAATGTGGCCAGGGACTTTTCTTAAAGGGGAGTCAAAATTCGTGTAAAAACCGTATGTAATCATTGTAGATGTAATTGATTCAACTACTAGCAAGTAAAATTTTCTAGTGTAAAAATAAATAAAAAATTTTTTGTTATTTATTAATTTTGACCCCAGTTTTTACCCTCTTAGTATTATCGAATCGGACAAGTATGACATTAAGTCATACTTTCACATCGATTTTTTCGGAAAGCAATTTTTAATCAATTTAAATTTGACATAAAAATGGCATAACATCGAAATCATGGAATATTTTGGTTTAAAAAATTTTGTTTCTGTTGGATTAAAAACTGAATCGACAAAATATAAAAAAAATTTTCTTTTTTCTTTCTTTCGTCTCCGAGTGCTCCAGAATAAATAAATAATTGCTCCGTCCTGAGTTTTTAGCATTTTTGAATTGGGTAGGCTTGGGATCCTATGCATGAGTTTAAATTTAGTACTGCGCAAATAAAAAATAAAACTGTAGAATGTTTTTCCCGTAACAATACGGTAGGAAAGGCGTTATGTAGGCCGATCTTCTTCAATACAAATTATTTAATATCTTTATATTAGTTTCCTTCTATGAAAATTTCAAAATTATAATATCTGAAATTATAATAGGTAATATTTTCGCAGAAAATATAAGTATCGACGAATCCAAAGTGGAGAGCTTCGGTATGCTACCCAAAAAGGTAAGTATCATTTGTTCTCCGGATCAACTGCTTGTTACAATTTTGGATCGTTTTTGGAGACCATCCTTCACGAAGCAAAGTTTTTGGATGAAATTAAGCAATATATTATGAAAATTTTTATCAAGTTTCACGGAAACGGTAAATAATTGCATATAGAGTAGAGTTTCTTTTCAAAAAATTAAACACGACGCGTGTGAACAGATAAAAAATTTCTTTGTCGCCAAGTAGGTACCTACTGCAGAATATAGATATTGTAAAAAATAAATATCTATTTAAAATCATGAAGTGCTTTTATTAATAAAGATTGTCTGCTTATAAATTCCACCACGTAACTTGTTGATGTCAGCACTTAATACTAAAGTAGTGTAATTCTCGTTCATTATTGAAGTTTACTATGCTTAACATAAACAGTTTCAAGTTGCAAAATAATATATTCAAACATAGATGTCGTACAAGTAAACAATTTTGTTCAACAATACTAATAATAAAATATAAATGCACTAAAAAAATAAAAACGCGACAATTCTTGTTTTGTTAAAATCCACAATATTTGCAGGCATGTAACTTTGTTATTTTTGGTTCTATCAGACTATCGGACTCTATATAAGTGTAAAAAAGTAAATTTGAAGATACGGTACTCTAAAACAACATACCTACTCTATCACTCGAAGTATTGTCATGGCAATCAGAAATTCATGATAATTTGTAAACGGAAAAAAATGCTCAATATTTCTCTTGATGCAAGGCACTTATCACATCCTTTTTATGAAAAGTGTTATCACTTGAAAGTTGAATTTGCCTCCTTCAATTTGGTGTTCGTTTCATAGTCCTACGATTTTTCGTTGTCAATTTATGAGATATTTTGTTAGCAATGATGAAATATGTTCTAAAATACAAATATCTCAAAATATTTACGAAAATATGAAAAATTAAACGTTGCGATGAAAACGACATCAAATTGAAGGGGGAAATAAGACTCCCTGAAGAGCATCAAATTTCTATAAAAAATAAGCGTGCCGTGAGTCAGGACAAATATTCAACTTTTTTTCCCTATACAACAGGTCTTGAAATTCTGATTATCATGACAATTCACTGAGTTTTAGAGTTTATTGGAATAGCGTCTTCAAGTTTACTTCTTAATACTTAAAATGAGCTCTGAATCCAAAATATCAGGACAAATATTGAACAAAAGAAACAAGAATAACAAAGTTACATGCGTGTAAATATTTTACTCTAAGCAAATTAGACATTTGGATACTTAAATTCTGAAACGAGTAGTTTCGCAATATAAAATATAATTATACACAGAATATGATGATATTATTATGTATGTAATACAAATTTCGAAGATGATCTTGTCCAATAATGTGTTTTAAATGATTCTTTGTAATCTTCATTTTTCTGAAAAATCTTTCTGCTACCGCGGAAATAATAGAAATTGTGTATAATAATAGCATTGTTGCATACACGTCCGTAATATCACATTAATGCACGCCAATTTTCATTACAAAATGGTAAATGGACCACGCCTCCGTTAATGGAAAAAGGACCAGATGATGGACATTCAGTAATTGATTATATTGCTTAAATGTTTTACAAAATACAGTATTATTGTAACTACTATGTTTTATTGTATATTATTGTTTTTATTGCTTATTATAAAGTTTATTATTTATTATCTGTTACTACTGAAAGAGTCTGTATGTATATCAGGTATGGGCGAGTTATTTTAAGTCGAAGTCACCGTTGTTATAACTTTATTGTGTGCCATAAACTTTATTGTGTGTTTCTTTAGTCCGCATTGCTCATAGAGGAGAAAGCGAGGCGGGTATATGACTCTTCTACCTATCTCAGTTTCTCTAATAGTAATGAGATAGGTAGAAAAAAAAGTTTCTCTCTGTCTTACTCGTATTTTTGGTTGATACTGATTAGGTTGTCTCTGTCTTACTCGTTATTTAATTATAGAAGTCTGAGGAATTTCTCTGAGTTTGTCTATGCCTGATGTATATTCATATTTAGTTTATTATGTATTGCATTATTATAAATTGTAGAAATCGATGTATGATTAGAAACAATAAACCTCCTCCTTTCTTTTCAAAGCATAGGCACTGCAGTACCATCATGCACTGTGATAGCTACGCCACTTCTCGCTGGATTGCTAAGACAAGAAGCTAAGATTAATTTCATGTTATGCTTATTTGCTGGTTATTGTTTCTAAGTTTGTTCTATCTCCATGAAGGTCACAACTTCTGTAAATTCAAATGAATTTTTTATTTTTATGTATAGTTTTTTATGGGATAAAATAGTCCTGATTAGTCTAAGTGGATCTAAATATTTGCATTAAATAAAAACTATTTAATGAAATATGAAAGAAGTGGCCAAATTTGAGTGCATTTTTTATTATCTTGAACAAAGTTAAGATAGAATTCAAAACCATGATATTCAAACACCTTTTGCAATTAACATTTCAAAAATCTTTCAATTTCTCATAAAATTTTAAGATACGCGTATTAAAGAATTGCATTTTTAATTCACATATGATATTTTCACTTAATAATTTTTACCTACCCACGTAAGTTTAGCCTTGAATTAAATGCGTGTATTTTATGCAGAATTACAATTCATATAAGAAGGTAGATACTGAGTGTTTCAAAAATACTTGGTAAAACAGTGTTGTCGAGTTCATTCTACATAGTAATTTATTATCCGTTATTCACACACACATACTTCTTGTCCAAATTAGTGTTAATGCCTTATCCTAACCATGAAACGTAAAGATATGTTGAAGAATTCGATTTCGAAAATAAGTATATAATAAAAACGTAAGTAATATTAATTCATAAATTGTTATAGAGTGATCAATAGGGAAGACATGTGATTTTCTTTTATTTTCTTATATCAAAGTTAAGTTTTCTAAAAAAAAAATAGAATTCAACTCTAAAAAAATTTAATTGTTTCTAAAATATCAATTTGCTTCTCAGATTCAAATGATAATGACTTTCGCGATATCTATTTATTCGAAAGATTGGTTACATGATATTTTATATGTTTAGTAGGCTCCGCTTAAGACATATGGTGTAAACGAATCAACGATCTTACGTCATCAAATGATTTTTTCAAATCATCATATCATATTTAATATACATCTTTCTGCTTTTAACAAAGATTCCCTAGCTCGATTTCATCTGTCTTCTTGTTTAGGACGTCTAAGTTTTGATTTACCGATGTGTGTGCAAGCATCTCAATTTTCTTACTAGCACACGGGTGCTTTTCTTTATGTGTCTGTGTAATTCTACACGTTACATTACCATCGTTCGTATATGGATCGATGTTTGCCCAATTATCTTTAAAACATTCTGTATATAATAACGACATAATTTCCAAAGTAATACCTAAGTTAAAAAAATAAATAATAACAGATAATGATCAAATAAAAATCAGTAAAGTGATACATAGAATAAATTTAATCTGTCAAAGTATCATGTGATAGATTATCTTGTAAAATCAGAAATCTGGTTTGAAATTATTATTATGTGAGCCGTCGGTAATAATATTGTTGTGTGTTTTCGATTAATATATACAAAGTATTCCAAAAGTGTGTATACCGTTGTGCGATATAATTCGAAATAATAGTATAAATAATATAATCTAGAAGGAGATTAGGTACATGTTGAAAAACCTATTCATGTTATGGAAAAATGATTAGAATCAGATGTTTGAGAGGTAGATTAAAACATAGGTAATCGACCTGAAATAGAAAACTGCCAATAGAATGGTGGAAGCGCTAGGAAGAGTTAAATATTTTAATATAGGTAATCATCAAATCTCAAAGCAACTACGAAATGCTGCTAATCTTCTATTCTATTAAACATTTTGTATATCAAATAAAAAAGTAGCGAGTATTTTCAAGAATTAATTTTTTAAAGATTTTGTATTGTTTATATTGATTTATTGTTAAATCAAACAAATTATTGATTTATCATAAGAGGGAAAATTAGATCACAACGATAAGAGGTAGTACTGTTCATTGTTACTTGTTTCTCGGGTTTTATATAGCTATCTTATACTTTCTGAATTGTGCCAAATAAGTTTTGTGATGTTAAGATAATAGTCAATAGCAATAATAAAGTGATTTTAAAAATATTTATTATTTGATTTAAAAAATATTTATTTATTACAAATAAAATTGTAATCGAGTCAAGTAAAAATATTCGAGAAAAAAAATACATCATTCCTCGAAATTTAGGATTTTATTTATCTTTCAAAGAAAGTAGAAATCGAAAATTCAATTAAATAAATTACAATCTTTGCAAATCCATATCAAACTGTCAACTATACAAACTATAGAGCTTTTCGCAAAAACGAAATCTACTGCTTGAGATGAATCTAATGAATCTAAACTTACTGAGTACCTCAATTAATTAATTTCATATAAAAAATAAGAGAAAAGAAACTAGCTCTACTAAACAAAAAAAAAAAAACAAAAAAACAAAAAACAACAAACAGTATTTAAAATTCTAAAACAATAATTATATATAAAAAAGTAAAAAATAAATAATACTCAAACAAACGAACAAAAGTTTATATTACACAAACAAACGAAAAAAATTTATAGCTCATTAAAGCATTTACCTTCGCTTAAAATATATTAATTTCAGATAATTCACAAGTTTTTTTTATCACACACGGACCGTGAACATTCAGGATATCTGTGGCACGCATGTTATTAAAACTATCTGCCATCAATTGTTGCAAGACACTCCTCTAGAAGATGCTCAACCGAATCAATTCCATTGCACAACATGCATAATCTCTCCTTTTGGAATTCTCCCATCTAAAAATGTACAACCTGAAGCTTGCGATCGCTTTTGTTTCCTCTCTTCCACATTCACTCAGGTACTTTGCGCCATTAATATATAATCATATATCATTCAAAACCCAATTGACTTATGTTGCTCATTTACGAACTCGACCTAACTTTTTACGTCCTACTAATTTTAGCTTGATTTCTCTTTTTGTTTTTGAGTAATCGTGATGCCAGACAGACAGACAGACGACAAACAGAGAGACAGACAGGCAGAGAGACAACCGGAAATTGACTAATTAGGTAATTTTATGAACACCTATACCTAAATTTTGTCCATAGTATCAATATTTTTAAGCCTTACAAACTTAGGACTAAACTTAGTATACCTTGGTATATTTCAAATACATGGTATAATAATTATAAAAGTTATTTTCTTCTGTTAAATTCTTCTTATAAATTATAAAATTTCTTTATTTAAATATATTTAATTATTTAATGATATTTGTATGTGAGTGAATAAACACTTTGTCTTATCAGCGAATTGAAGCGAATGGAAGAAACAACTTATACACACATAAATTAAATATCAATAAAACAAACATTTCATTTCATTGGAATGGAATGTGTTATTTGTTATCAATGTATCTGCGATACGTACATTATGTTATGTTTACTTTGATTTTGTATTACCTCTATCTATTATTAAACCACGAGCCACTAATATGAATCCCTCCACCCCAACCCGTGGGAATCTATGACTTATACTTCTTTTTGTTGGTATTACCTTCCAGATAAGGTAATATATAGTCCAAATATTTTAATTACTCATGCGGCTGCGCCGCCACGAGTGTGTCCAGCATACTAACTGACTGTCAATTAAAGAACTTCCATACCAACTCCCATAAAATTAAATATATTTTTTAATAATTAATTTGCGACTAAAAAAAATTAACATTAGATTGATAAATGTATATTCTAGGATATGGCACGTAAAAAAATCCATGAACCTTATTTCTGCCGTTTTGTCCTCTCATTGCAAAGTGCGTGAAAGAGCAATTAATGTCCCAGTGCCATTATGAAATGCATGCTCTGACTGGACAGATGCAATAAATCGTGGTCACTTAAAACATTCTAGTGAAGAAGTGTACCAACTTCTGAAAAAAGCAGAAGAAGTTTACAGTAGCTATGAAAAATTATGATTGCATCTGAAGAATGTTTATGAGCTTTTAACAAGAAATATTCAGGAAGTTGTTAAACACTCACTTATCTTTCCTGAATGCTACAAAATACGTGATAAAGTTTTGGAGAAATTCATTTTCTTACGGCTTCACATTCTTGCTAACGATATAACGGTGCAACCAGAGTACCAAAATCTTGTTGTTTTTAGTTCTCGGAGTGTATATATGCGTACTTCTACAAAGACTGTTCGAAAATTAATTGTTTAGATTTTTGCAATAATATTATAACAACCTGTTTTTTAAATGATATTACTAATTTACTTGTTCTCAGCATTAAGAATACTTTAGGCCCCTACAAAATATAATAAAAATATTTATTATCATTAGGGGAATTATGGGAGGAGAAGAGGTAGGGAACGCTGGACACATTTCCCATCACGCATTGCAGGATTAGGATACTTTCTTTTATATTACTTTACTTCCAGACTAACAATTCAATTGTTTATATATCGGGAGCTAAGGTTACCAACTTATGTTTCCTACGGATTTAAATTTTTTTTATTTTTAATTTTTTTTTTAATTAATCTATTTTTCAGAATAGATTATAAAAAATTTTTGTTTACTCCAAAGAATAAAATAAAAACAAATTTTTCGGAAATATTAAAAATAGATGGGAATATATTTTCTTAATTACAATCCGAAACGTCCATTAATCCGAAAACTTTACACATCACTCTGTCGTTTTACATTGCTCACTACGCCTGTGAGAGTACAATCAAATAAAAATGGTATATGTATCTTTCGGACAATTAAATTCCAACACTTTGCTGTATATCAGATATATTTGGTGGTTAAACAAACATTATTTAATGTATGTTTTAATGGCACCAAATATATCTGATATCCAGCAAAGTGTTGGAATTTTGTTGTCCGCAAGTATACATACATATTGCAAGCATTTTTCTACACAATTTCGGTAATTAGAACAACCCTGGATTTTATTGAGTCCCGGTTTTTGAAAATCTACTCTACATACTTCTTCCCTTTAATGCATCTCATGCATACATTCATACGGTTTTGCAGTTTCAAATTCAAAACTTTCAAATCAATTTGAGAATGTGAACAAGTAAGTAAAGAAACTGAAGGGTGATCACAGCAACGTCCCGTTGGAGGCTTTTGTCATTATACAAATTTAATTTGTTCCAGTACTATTAAATGAATTTTACTACATCGTAGTTTATATATAGAGGTGATATGATGCTTATTAGGTTTTTATAAATTTGTTATGTAATTTATGGAATATTATATTATGTTTCCATAAAATGTTTATAATTTTATTATAGTATACCGGATGACCAGCTTTTGACGATCCACCACCTTTTTTTTCCAATGAATCCGAAATTTTTTAATCTGGTAGATTTTAAACGAAAAAAATTTTTTTTGGTCCATCATCTGAGGAAATACTCATCCAACTTTTGATTTAAAAATGGATCCTTAAATTATTTGCTGATTTTATACGAGCTTCTATAAACAACGAAATTTTTTTTTTAATTCCTTAAATTTTTGAAAGTTTATTGCAATAATCTGGATGTTAGATTTTCAAAATATGCAATGTTTTGGTGGTCTTTTATTTTCCAATTCATCGAGCAAGCTTCCTCAAAATCAGAACACAAAAGAATTACATTTAACTTACATATTAAAAACATAAAATAAAAATAAACAAGTGAAAACAAACAATTGACTGAGTTAATTGTTGAAATACAATGCATAGACAGTGTTGAGTACTCTATCACATTACACGTATACATACATGTCACACAAACATAACTGATAATCTCATATTAAAACATACTAAAATTTGCATCTAATATGTGCTCCCGTAAGTAAACAGTGATGTTTACGTTTACAAAAAAATGTTTCAAACAAAAGTTGTTTATTTTTTTATAAGAAACTTTTTTTATATTTAAACTTTTGTTATATCTCTAACGGTTTACAAAATGAGCCTTGCGGACCCTAGACCCAATTGACCTATGTTGCTCATTTTCGAACTCAACCTCACTTTTTACATCCTGTATGTATGTAAAAGTATGCTGTAAAAATTTCAGGTTGATATATTTTTTCGTTTTTGAGTTATTGTGTTCACAGACGGACGGACGGACAACCAAAAATGGACTAATTAGGTGATTTTATGAACACCTATACCAAAATTTTGTTGGTAGCATCAATATTTTTAAGCGTTACAAACTTGGGACTAAACTTAGTATACCTTGTATATTACATATATACATGGTATAAAAAAAATATAATAGTTACTTTGGAAATTACCCTCGTAAAAAAGAATCTCTGGTTCTTTTGGTTCATTATATCAAGTCAAAAATTTATAATATAGGTAGATACATAAAATAAGACTTAGAAAATTAATTAAATAAGATGAACAGTATATTTTTGTTCTCATATATTTATATATATTGCTTTAGCTTGCTTGCCTAATGAAGTTCTAACATCCAGTTCTAATAAACTGAATCTTTGTTAGGTTGGTGCTTCCTACGATGAACTTAATAATGAAATCAAGTTTATCAGAGCCAAATATTTGATGGAAATCGATATATTGTTATTAAAAAATAAAAACACATATTTTGGAAATATGAATTGATGTGGTGGTACTTTGTTTTTGAAGTCTCTTTTAAAATAATATTGATTCACTCCAAAAATCTATATCTTTAAAGTTTTCATTTTATTTGAGTTATAAACAAATGTATCACATTCATATATCTACGACTCCAAAATGTCTACACAAGTCAAAAACCAGTTAGTGATGTATGCAGGAAATAATTATATAGTCAACCAAACACTTTCTGCAAACAATTCTTGTTTTCTTCAAAGAAAAGAAGAAATATTTTATTTAATATTTCCAATTAATATAGAAATTAAAATTTCAAAATGAAACTGATTGTACCGTTTTACAAATCAGTACGAAAGTCATTAACAAAATATCAAACAATACCACCTCTAATGAATATAATTGTCCATGATAAAATAAGAATGTACTTTTCATATGTGATAAAATGAAGCAGTACTTATAAAAACAGTATGTATGTATGTATGTATGTATCATAGCACTTTGTAGCATAGAAAGTTCTTATTAAAAGTATTTCGTCTCCCTACCTCTCTTTTATTAATATCACATATCAAATAGTTCATTCGCTGTCGCCAAATTTTATTCATTGCAGAGCATATTCATCTGCACGGTTTGCATGAACAATATTAAAAAAAAAAAACAAGTGAAAACAAACAATTGACTGAGTTAATTATTGAAATACCATGTATAGACTGTGCTTTTCCTGTATCACACTTCACATAAATACATGTCACACATACATTACTGAAAATCCCATATTAATACATACTATAAAATTTGCACCTAATTTCCACCCTCGTGGATAAGCAGTGATGTTTAAAAAAATATTTCAAACGACCCCACTTTTTACGTCCTAAGCAAGCTATAAAAATTTCAGCTTGATATTTTTTTCGTTTTTGAATTATCATGTTGACAGACGGACAACCGAAAATGGACTAATTAGATGATTCTATGAACACCTAAAATTTTTTCGTATCATCAATATTTTTAAGCGTTAAAAACTTGGAACTAAACTTAATATACTATGTATATTTTATATATACATGGTATAGTTATAGATATAAAGCTTGTTCTTTAATCGTCCGCAATTTTGCTTCTGAATTTATGAATAGGAAAAATCTCTTTTACATCGTAGACATAAGCTAAAATACTTTGCAATAATGTCCAAGGTATTTCGAAAAAACATAAAGTAGTCATTTACGGAGGGGAAGGATTGATAATAGTAGTAAATGTGAAAATTTGCGATTTTTGAGTGTCAAACGAATGGAGTGCAAATATGGATCTGTGGAAAAAATTGTTATAATAGGAGAGCTATACAAAAAAATTCTCTAAATTTACTAAAGCAGAAAATTGTTATATTAACCATAAATAAAATGATCAGCCAACCATATTGTGGGACAACTCCTGTCAGTCAGTGGACAGTTTTTTTTATTATATTAGTACATAGTTTATTCTTATCATATTTGTGGTAGTTGTTTAGTCATTAATACCAAACGCTTTCAATTGATGCGATTTCAATCCAGCGTTTTATTTCGGAATATAAAATTACAAAATTTAACTATGGAATATAAAATTCAAAGAAGTATTTGTAAAATTCTTTGTTCTGATCATTGGGCCAGTGATGAATTAGCGACATACTTGGAGCAAAAATCAGCTCAATTAAATTATGATAAGTGTTATCAGTATAAAGTTTAAAAAATTTTGAAATTTAATGAAAGAATTGCATCTGATTTATTAAAAAAAAAAAATTTTTTTTTTATTTCATCTGATTTATTTATTGTACATACATTAACATATATGTGACACCTGTTCTATCATTCGCTTGACTGACTGAAGTATGTGGGTGTACAAAACTACTTTAAGATACCGTCTAATGATCAGCTTTTGTAAATTCGGATAATTTTTTTGATCCATAATGTTTTCCTATAAAGTTTAAAATTATCCATTTTGTTATAAAAAATATCGACATTCTTTTCAATCGTGGAACTTATTGGATGGATTTAAAAAGAACTTATATAATCTTATTTATTGTTGCTAAAAAATTGTTATACATTTCAAGTCAATATTTGCTCCCCATTTTCTTAATGCAATCCATATTTGTATCTTTATTCTTTAATTATTTTTAAAATAAAAGCATTTTTTTGGTTTATGAAGATGTCTATTGGTGGAAGCGCAGATAAATATAAATAAACAAATTTATTTGTGCATTATATGAGAAGTATTAAACCATAACAAAGTACTATGTATTATAGGTATCGTCCAATTTATCTAGAACGATAATTGATAATTTTCTGATTCGATCATTAAAATGAAAGAAAAACATTTAGATCAGGTTCCCACCATAATTTTGCATTTTAGCTGCAGCGAATTGACTATAACATATAAAGCGAAGCAACAAAAATAATAATTAACCATTTTATAATATTAAGTGGTTCAAATAAAATTTTGCAATAAATATTATATTATAAATACCATGAAATGCATATTGGACGAATATATTACAATCACTCAATTCAAATCATTTACATGTTTTATATTCTATGTTACTTACAAAATGTAATTGGTCAACCATATTATAAATGTATTTAATATTGAAGCATATATTATATTATGTACAGTGTGTAACAAAGTCATTAAAATGCTACAGACGCAATGTTGCGAAAAACGTTTCCTTGTCTGTTACCGTTAGTTGGAATTTAAATTTGATTTATGTATAACGACCCACAGTGTGGTAAAATACAATTTTTTTAAGGCACTAAACGTATTAATTGGTAAAATTCTTTATAAATCAAACGAGGGTACAATTTTACTTATTGCCTCCACTCATCAGTCCAGTATTATTCTAGATATTAAGGTAGGGAAAAGTGGTCTATAATGATCCCTCGTGGTTTTAAGTGAAAAATTAAAGCCACCTAGTATATTTATCGATAATTGATCAAATTAATCGTTCAACAAAGACTTACGGCGATGCATAAGCTATTTTGTGTTTCGTGGCAAAAATATTAGTTTTACTGCTTATGAGTTATGGTATGATAAATTTCAACGTAAACTTACTTTTTTGTGTTAATTTATGCCGGCTGGTTGTTTTACTCTTAGCTTTTGGTGACTTTTAATAACATTATAACACATTTTGATAGGCGTATAATAAATTTTAAGGTCAGCTTTTGTGACGATATTCAAATATCTCGTTATGGGTAAAATAATTCCCTTTATAGTATACGTTAAAATGATCCCTATTTTTTGTATAAAATTATAATAGGTAAAATGATCCCCCATCATGTAACGGGCCTTGAGTATGATCATTTAGATAATTTCACCAGTGATTTTTGTTTTCATACTAATCGTTGATGCAATGTAAAAAAACAGTTAATATTTTATGTGAACTGTTTAGTAAAAAATGCAATGGGATCATTTTACCTACTATTCTTACTTACTTGCAGCTCGCCAATAAAAGCAACCAAGGATAATAACAAATGGCAATAAATTTTCCAATTGTGCAACGCTGTCGTCATATGATGCGGAAAATGAATGAAGTACTGTTTTGAATGCGGTTCTTAACCAAATTTTTTCCTTTGAAATTCATATAATGTTTTTGCACACAGAGTGTCCTGATATTTTTGCCATTCATAGTATATGAGTAGGTAAATGACCAATTTTAACAATATTTTTTTGATGTGAAACACTTGGTAAAATTGTATATATGATGTTGTTAAATACTTATTAAACTTGCTACACATAACTCGATTTGTACGGTCAATTACCTAATAAATACGTAATCAGTCGACAACAGAACGTAAACAAGACCTCATCTGGTTATTTATGAAAAACTTCGGAAAAAATGTATACGAAAAAAGTGCAAAATTTGTGTAAAATCATTTTTTTGGCTTGTAACACGTTGTGAAGAAGAACCTATTAAGCGATAGTGAGCTGACTTTATGGAATACTGTAAGATTCCGTTTTATCGATATCAATCTTGCGGCTTGTATCTGTTTGTTTCATACCTACAATCCTTCTGATAATATATTTTTGTGTCTGAATTTTCACAGAAAATTATTTCATTTGGCAAAGTTGAATGTAAAACGTCATACTACGTGAATGAAGTATGCTTTGCAGGTATCAATAGATAGAAGTAGTCATGATCCTTGAAGCAATTACGTTCACCTATCGATATAAGTACGTCACTTTAATAAACTTTATAATTGGCCTAAATTTGAATATAAATACTATTATTTATTACATAAATCAACATAAAAAATTTGATTCTTTCTTAGGAATAATTACCCATTCAGCCAACAATAGAATTTTCAATTTATAATAGATATAATTAATTACTAATAAAAACTAATTTAAGGACAATATATAAGACAATAATATTTTTGATGTTGGGATAGGTTATAATTAGTACATAATAGGTCTGCTGATAAGTCCCCGGTCTGACACATAGATGGCGTCGCTAGTATTAAATGCATATTATTTTTATATAGTACCAACCTTCAAATGATTCGTGTCAAAATTTGACGTCTGTAAGTCAATTAGTTTGTGAGATAGAGCGTCTTTTGTGAAGCAACTTTTGTTATTGTGAAAAAAATGGAAAAAAAGGAATTTCGTGTTTTGATAAAATACTGTTTTCTGAAGGGAAAAAATACAGTGGAAGCAAAAACTTGGCTTGATAATGAGTTTCCGGACTCTGTATTTTTTCCCTTCAGAAAACAGTATTTTATCAAAACACGAAATTCCATTTTTTCCATTTTTTTCACAATAACAAAAGTTGCTTCACAAAAGACGCTCTATCTCACAAACTAATTGACTTACAGACGTCAAATTTTGACACGAATCATTTGAAGGTTGGTACTATTGGCGAACGAAATTACCTAGAGATGGCTCTGGTGTGAATGCAATATGGCCGATATAGAGGATTTTCGTTCAAGTTGTCAAAATAAATTATTGCATTTTTTTTTGTTTATTTGTTTTTTTAACATGAAGAAAGCCCTGGATATTAATATTGGTGATATATTTTATCTACTTGGTGGATCAGTAAGGCCGTTGATGGAAGGAGAGGCGCTTTCTCGTTCCAAAAACTTGTTTTTCTGTGGTATCCAATCGAAGCAAAATAATTGTTTATTAATCAAATCTTCATGTTTGCAAACGTCGAACATCACCGAGAAACCTCATGAGATCTAAATCAAAGTGTTTGTAGCCAATGACAACAAAAAAATCGAATGCTATTGTTCTTGCAAAGCGCGCGCGGGAAGCAAGTGCAAGCATGTTTTTGCGACATTGTGCGACAACTGACGCCTGTAGATCTTGTTTTCCCACACTGGGGAACACCACAACGTTTTTCATTTTTGATAATTTCCATCTCAACAACAAAAACATTCAGCACTTGTGTAGCTGTCAAAACTCAAAATCCTCTATAATAGTTCCACTAATCCTCGCTGCGCGGCGCCACCGTATCTTGCGATCGCCAATATAAAAATAATATGCATTTAATACTAGCGACGCCATCTATGTGTCAGACCGGGGACTTATCAGCCAACCTGTTACACCTATGACTAGAAGTTATTTTAAAATTTAAAAAAATTTCAAATTATTTACTGCGCCTTAATACTTACACAATTATGCTTCCCAGAGCCTTATATGATTTTAAATTTGAAAAAAAAACTCAATAGGCGTGTGCAATATAAGTACCTACGTAATATGTTTTCAGAATGACATTCTTGAAGTAACAACTTTCACCCGTCAAATTAAAAACGTGATATTTCTAAGTTTTCTATACAGTTTTGTATATGTTGGTTATAGAGAACAGTAGGTCCAAGAAAATTGATGAAATTTTCGATCGTTATATCTGTATTTATAAAACTAGCCGCAGCTTTGTAATTTCCTTGTTTTATAAGCAACATTTTGTCAATATATCTTCGAAAAATTTTTATACCATGCATATATGTGATATGCAAGGTATACTAAGTTTAGTCCCAAGTTTGTAACGCTTAAAAATATTGATGCTACGAACAAAATTTTGGTATAGGTGTTTATAAAATCACCTAATTAGTCCGTTTTCGGTTGTCTGTCCGTCTGTCTGTTAACACGATAACTCAAAAACGAATAAAGATACCAAGCTGGAATTTTTACCGCGTACTCAGGACGTAAAAAGTGAGGTCGAGTTTGCAAATGAGCAACATAGGTCTATTGGGTTTTGGGTCCGTATGACCTATCTTGTAAACCGTTGGAGATAGAACAAAAGTTTAAATGTAAAAAATATTCCTTATAAAAATAACCAACTTTTGTTTGAAATATTTTTTCGTAAACATCACTGCTTACCCGTGAGGGCGCAAATTAAGCGTAAATTGTATAGTATGTATTAATTATATGGGGATATCAGTTATGAATGTGTGACATGTATGCATGTGTAATGTGATAGAGTAATCAACACTGCCTATGCATGGTATTTCAACAATCAACTCAGTCAATTGTATGTTTTCACTTGTTTTTTGTTATTTTTATCCTTTGATCTATTTTATTATTAAATAGAACGGGCTGAGAAGTGAACCCTTATGACACCCCTTTGCTGGCAGTTTACCATTTGGAATGTTTAAAGAGCATTATATGTACAAATTATGTACTAAGAAGAGCATCTATTGTAACAATTAGTTCTAATGATTTTCTTGAACATTAAAGTTAAGTAGTTTTAGCGATGAAAAAACATTAAAAATCAATTTGTTTTAACAAAATGAATTAAAAGTAGTTATATATAAAAATTTAATATAGGAAATTTTATGATATTTGTTCCATGGTTCGACTCACTGTATAGCAATTGGCCCCAATAAATGATGTCGTGTGTAGCAGTTATTATATATACTCAACATATTATACACATTTTACAAAAACATTATTATACAGAGAATGACCCACACTCTACTATACCTTGCTCTCAAACAGCACAGCTTAGCCAGCATATAGCCTACTGCCTAGCTATTTAATAAAAACATTCACTTTATTTATACATTAGGTGTCGTGTATAATACACCACTTATATTTTAATACAATTTATTAGTGCCTGTGTGTGTGCGTTCCCCGTGTACTATAAGGGGACTCAAATCCAAAAACGAAAAAAAAAATGAAAAACATCTGAAACTCCTAATCAAAACAAAATTATTAAGTTCCTTTTGACTCGTAAAAAGTGTTCTGCATCTGTTAGTGAAATAAGAAATGTTTTATTTATAAAATCAATTAGTGCTCTCTTGCTTACTTTGGAAGTGTTATCATCAACGGCAATTGTTGAAGAATTACTAATTGTGAGAATTATAATTTTTTTCTTCATATTTGTTGTGATTGTGAATTAAAAATAGACGTGTTAAAACAAAACAGCTTTCTTTAATTAACGCGTTTTTTAAATTAATTTTAATTAAAGATGTAATCACTTTTTATCTCAATCTAATAATTAATAATATATTTTCCATTTTTTTTCACACTCAATATTTTGTGTTTCTAAATTCTAACCTAAATTATTAAAAATTATTTATTAATATTTTATTTTATTATTATTTTTTTTGGTGATGACCTTGGAAAATGGGTTAATAATAATTATTTTTTATTAATTTAATTAAATAATTTCAGTGTGATATATGGTTTAATTTTAATTTATTCATTTTGGTTTTTTTTTTGTAACTTGTGTCTTTGAGTGTCACAGTGTTTTGTGTTTTTTTTTGAGGTTATTATTTATTATTTTGTTGACGTCACAATGTTGAATTGCACCGATTTAGAGTGTATTTTACATCACCATCATTATTATGCACATTTACATCATATGCAACGTGGGACGCATCAAATACAGGATGACAATGGTAAGTTTTATGATTTTATTTAAATTTAAATTTTTATTTATTTTGATTGAAATTTCAAGAAATGTTAACGGTTTTATTAGTTATTTTATTTGTGTGACCATGAAGGTTACCATGTGATTTACAGCGGCAACACCTTTTTGAATACATAATGACCTTTTATACAGTTACCAAGGTCCAACGTCACTTCAGCTTATTTTATCTTGTAAATGTATGTTTTTTGGTGCAATATGGGTTCCAAGTTTTTATTACCGAATAATCTACATGGAAGTCTTCATTCAACGAAATAAGAACTGAGGATTTAATTCCCGGTATACCTAATTAATGGAAGCAACTGACATCCAGAATTCATGAATGCTTTGATATGAATCTTCTTATTAATATAATAATATTCTTATTCCTATTATTCTATCAAAATGATTTTCTAATCTAAGCTCAGTCAAGCTTATGCAAGTTAACAGCAAAAATGTTTGAGAATAAAATAGAACCAATTTGATAATATCTAGCATTTTCCATTATCTTGGTATCCCTCAAACAGTATTCGACGCATATTCAGGCTCAGAATAATTTTAGTATTCTGCTATAAAAGGCAAATTTGCATAGAGAAAGACGATTGAATGAATAACTTCAAAATTCTATGCGATTGAATGAATGACTAATAACTGTTTGGTTCTACGCTTGGAGTTAGTTTTTGGCTTGGAAATTGGGGAACGAGAGCGGTCAGAAAATCATGTTGTCCAATCCTACCCAATTAACGACTGATTTAATTGACCCGTTCATTATAAAATGAAAACCCTCTTTAGAAAGCTCATAACCTCCCAATTTTAAACAGCTCCGAAAATAAAATTGAGCTAATAAAATTATATGTTTCATTAAAAGATAAAATAACATTTAAGGTTTACGACGTATATACTTCGTTAACGTTTGATCTTGATTGAAGTTATTGAAGAAGGAAATGTCCAATTGTTATTTATATAAATTTTTATTAGTTAATTGTGACATATAGCTTTTTGAGCGGAATGTTCGATGAATTATTAATTTATGTAAATTTTCATTCAGTATAAGTTAATTTCTTTGAAAGTATTCTATTGTGGAAAAATTTTACATTATAATTGGGAAAACCCTTTTTCTATAAGAAAGACGGTTTTTATTTTAGTTATAACGAATTTATGCTAAGATAATATCCTCATTATACAGGGTGTTTTTGAAATACGGAACTACAATTTAGGATCTTAAATGCTTGTTTATGTATTTTAAGATGGCAAAAGGTAGTATGCAATAGTTAATGGGTTTTAGTTTTACAGTTTTTTGTTGTTGTTAAAAATCGCACATTTCTTTAACCGAACCTTGCATATTGTTGGTGCCAGCGCTGGGAAAAATTCGTTCGCAAGCAGTTATCTGTTTGTCGATGGCGAGACGACATTATAAGCAGAAAAAGAAAAGGACTTTCTTAATCAATTTAATGTTTAACATTTTTTTATTGAATTCAGAAACATGTTATAATCTAAATAGATTAATTTTTGAAAAAATATTTCTAGAAATTAATTATTTTTATTCCATTCAAAACATTTCGTAAACTATTAAGTACTTCTTATCTTACTCTTGAAATAAATAAGATAAAATAAAGTAAACGAAGCAAGACAAGATGATTAATCTTATTATATGTACAATGTACATTTTAAGAAATATTTTGATAAAAATTATTTCTGAAGAATTTTAAATTTATATTATTTGAATTTATGTTTCATACAAAACTGCTGATAAAAGAATCATTTTTATGACTTTATAAAGGTATTTACAGAACAACTACACTTATGGTCATAAATAAATGCATACACTAAACAATATCTTTTCCCTTTTATCTTTTCTCTGTCATGTTGGTAGCTTAGTTTAACATGATTTTAAATAATTATTATAATGGTGGGGGTTATGGGAAGCTAAGTATTTGGCTAGCACCAGCTGTGTTTTTTATCTTAAATTAAAACTATGAAAAATAATATGTAAAATTCGATGCTAAAACAGCGTACTTTGCTGTTTTAATTTGATGCTAAGTGTAACATATATGAAGGTATCTCACGCTTATTTACTGTGTTGAATTTGTAAGAATTATTTTGTATTTTTTAGTCCACATATTATTAAATCGTATTAATAATTTTAAAATTATGCGATTTTGTTCATATTACATTATTATGCGAATTAACAGTTGTATTTTTTTAAGTTAAATTCACAAGAGTAAAGCTACGGGACAGTTGCGTAAAGCCAATAAAATTAAAATTGTTTCTGAAGAGCGGATCTCTCTTAGTACAGTTGATGTTTATAACTAAAAAAGACTGTAAAACTTATTTCAAAATTTGCTTAAGGTTATTGAATAAAAAGGTTTTCTGAAATATATATTTCATACTCAATTATTATCATTAATTAAATAAGACTAGAATTTAAAACATATGCAAACATATCTTTTTGTCTACAATTGAAGGTGTAAAAGCGACTAAGATATTCCTAATTTTAAGTATTATAATGAGATAATTGGAGCAGCTCCTACCATCGTTACTTAAAGCTAGTTTCCTCTAATTGTTCTTGACGTTTGATGTTTTTAAGGAAAGAATTGACTATTTATCCACATATATATCAAATAAAAAGTACGCAGCTATTTAGGAGCTACAAGTCAAAACTTTGCCAACTAGTCCCAGTCTATGCTCCTTTTTTTACATTCACTAATACCACTTGTATGTACTCACATTCAAATATACTTTTAGCCAATACCTAAAGCTAGTTTTGCAAAATCTCGAGAACAACATATTTTAAAAAACATATTTATTTATGAATTGAATTTTAACTTTGAAGCTATCATTAAAAATCTTTCTTTCAATTTTTCAAGGAGCTGAAAAATTTATTTAAAAAATTGGTGAAATAAGAATAGTATGTATGCATGTTACATGCAAAGCTCGTAAGATAGCCATAGTCCAAGATTATTCAACAATATTTATTCAATAGCTTGTTTTCTAAGCAAAATAGCCTAAGAAACTAAAGCATACGTCATCAGAAGAATCTTACAAATTTGAAATTTGAGAAATGTATTATTAAATTATTAAACTTATAAGTCGCTTAAATTTCATAAGAAATTTGTTTTTATATTGATTCCAAAAATATGATAAGAAATTTATTTGTAAAAGGTGGTTTTTTCCTTCAATTACTAAATTTAAACTTTAAAATAATTATCAAGTTAATGAATTTGGAAAGTTTTTTCGTATACATTTAGTTCTAAAGGCTGTAGCAGATTATATGCCATCATTCTTTGTCAAAAAGATTATTTGTTCATAAAAGTAACATTTGCCATAAAAAAACCTTCAACATTGAATAGTATATTCCTTAAAGTAATAGTATTTCTAGGCTGATTTTAAAATGAATAACACCTTGTAATGCTAGCAGAAAAAATTTCCATTCTAATCTCTTCTAGCAGCCAATAAGATTGGATAATAAAAATGGCGTACACTCTTATCCACATATATAGCAGTATAACTCCTAGCCTATATGGTTTTATTAATGAAAATAATAACATAATAAAATAATGAACATAAAAAATAAATATGAAATTGAATTAAGGACGTTCTGCATTCCAATTAACGTCCTTTCTAAGCAGATAAACTTTTTAATACCCCTTACTATGTTAAATTTTTAGATTTGAGCTGTTAAAGTGGGCATTTTTAACATATAAATCCTATGTTAGAGTGTTATGTTAAAGATTAATTGGGAAAACTAATATTCATTAGTTAGAAGCATGATAAAAACTTTCCTATAAAGAAAATTTTAACCAATGGTTCTGGGTTTTCCATAGAATACATTTAAATTGATGAAATTAATAGTATTTGTGTTAAGAAAATAAGTATTTTTTCTATTGGTAAATAATTTTCTCTAAATTTTTAGGTGTCAATATTTTAAAAACAATGGTTTAAAAATGTCTGAAATATTTTCATACACTCATTTTTTTTTGAGAACGTCCTTAAGTCACGTTGGTTATCTTTATTATAATTCTACTATGGTTTTTGTTATTTAAAAAATAAAGCTAAAAATAAGAATGTTTTTAAAAAGTTAATAAATTATTTATAATACAATTACCTATACAGTAAGTCATAAAATGAATTCATTACATATTTAATAATGTTTATATTTTAATAAATGTTATTCAAGTTATAATCCATTCATTGCATTTATAATATTAAAATAATACCTACAATAACAATATTAATATGTACTTTTATTACAATAATAATATGCATATTAAAGATAGTAGGTATGGTGTGTTTTATTCAGTTTCAAAAATCACTTTTAGAATTTTAATCAAATAAATAATTACAAAAATAAAAAACCAGACTGTTTTAAATAAAATTTGAAAAGAAAGAAACAAGTCCAGTAGTTTACATAGCGACTTTAACAGTCGGAGCCCATTATTGGGAAGATTTGAGTGATTATATTTTGTGAGAAAAAAATAATAATTCACAAACAGTAGTTACAAACAGTATATCGTTGGAGTAAACTTTATATCGTTGGACGTAAACAAACAAATCACGTCCATTGTGGCGAGATATAGATACCAATAATATAATGATTTCTCACAAAAATATACTAAAAATATAAAAAGTGGGATAATTTTACCAAATCCAATTAAATAATTTTATCCTTTTTTTAAAATCCCTTCCATTACTTAGTGAAATTTATTAATATCTACTGATTATTTGGCTACTGGTATATCTTTCAAATTAAGCCTCAGATCCAAATTTGGAAAAGAGTTTTTTTCTTGCTCTTGATGAGCTTATTTTGGTAAGCTGGATTTCTGCAGTCAATAACAGCTCACGGTGTATATATTTTTGTAGTTTCCCTTTTAATTTTCTTTATTTTGATTAGCTACTGGATAGATTTTGTGAATTTGTTTTTAATTACCTTACTAATATTTCGCTCCAAAAATCCGCCATTTTGTTTTGGTTTTTTTTAAAACACCTATCTAAGAACATTTGGGTTTTTGAGACAAATAGAATAATAGCTTAAATGTTAAAATCCATTGAGCCGTTTGGAAAATACAAGGTCACAAAAGAATTTACATACAAATATACATACAAGATACGCACGAAAAATATAACCACTCCTGGACAGTCGGGTAAAAACAAATTTGAAACGTACAAATGTTTTTATGTAATAATAATGGGGTTTAACCTCCGTTTCTCTGACATATACGCCTATAACAGAGGCCACCCACATCATTATTTGTGAATCTTTATTTATTTTAATTACAAATTATATTTACAATTACATTTTTGATGTGGGTGGAGTCGGTTACTACGTTCTTATCCAAGCGACGTTTTGGAAGGATGTTTTTATGTATTAGATAAAATTAGTTGTCAAAATATATTGGCCCCAGACCGAAAAATATAAATTTATTACAAATATTTCAAATAATATTTTCTCCTACAAATAATTTATAATCATTTTTCAAAAATATTTTAAAATGAAATAATACAAATGCAAAATATAATTTTGTTTTGAAAATTAATCGATGTTTGTTTAATTTTATGAGTATTAAATTCATTTGTATAGACAAATTGTTTATAATATAATTTTGAAAATTTGCAATCGATAGATAATATTTTAAACATCTAGATCCCAGATATGTGTATTAAATTAAATTAAATTAGCAAGGTACTATACATATAATATTTTAGGATATGAAACTGAATTGAAACTAATGATTTATTACATTTACACAGTCTGTAATAATTAATTTTCAGATAGATAGAGATTGTATTTGCCTAAAAAATCCAAATCGTTACGTCTTATTAGACTTAAATGTCATACAGCCATTATCGGTAATGGGGGTGCAAAAGTACCTACAAAGAAGGAGGCTTACACAATATTTTCTCGGTGAAAACAGATTTTAGTAATAATTGTTGAAATACCATGTATAGACAGTGTTGATTACTCTGTCACATTACACATATACCACTGATACATGTCACACATATATGACTGATATTCCCATATACATAATACATACTAAAAAATGTTTCCATAACAACTTGTTTATTTTTTTATAAGGAACATTTTTTACATTTTAACTTTTGTTCTATATCTAACGGTTTACAAGATGGGTTCCTACGTATCCAAGACCCAATTAACCTATGTTGCTCATTTACGAATTCGTCGTCACTTTTTACGTCCTAAGCACGCTATAAAAACTTCAGCTTGATATCTCTTTTAGTTTTTGAGTAATCGTGATGACAGACGGACAGGCAGACGACAGACAGACAGACAGACAGACAGACAGGCAACCAATTGAAATGAATAGTATCAATATTTTTTTTTAATCGTTACAAACTTGGGACTAAACTTAGTATATTTCATATACATGGTATAAATAATTTCTACAATCTATAGTCTATAATTATAGAAATTAATTTTTGTCGATACGTCCTTTATTAGTCCAATGGAAATATTTCCACTAATAAACACGATCAGAAGTTTATTGGTTTGATTTTAACATGTCATATGCATGACTTGTTATATTTATTATTTAATAATATTTAAAGAAAAGTAATTAACCATAAATCGTTTATTTGTTAAAATAAGTTAATAATTGTTTTTAAATTGACAATTTTGAAATTCCATAACATATTCCTTTTTTGGGCGTCTGTTTTTATTATTTTTAAAAATCTCTCCTTCATTATAACCATATTCTGTTAAATAATTATTTATTCAGAGTTTTTAATTTGGTTATTTTATTTGTAAATTTTCACTTTCAAGCACTTTTTACTCTTTAAACCTTTCGTTTTTATCACTTAATTTAGGAAAATTTGAAGAAAGGTTAAGAATTCAGTACCAGGCATGGGTTAAGACTCTGCTTTTATTAATTACTGAAATTTTATCAAATAGTTCTTGCCTAATTCCATAGTTTTCGTTCCATTCTAGCCACAACTTTCCAGGCTATATCGGTGTGTAGTTAAGAGAAATGGATGTAGGACGTATTTAAAGGCAAATTTAAGTCGTGTTTTTGAAGATTTAATGGAGGTAATGTAGAAAATTGAAGACAATCATAGTTTAAATATTACGTTAAGGTAGTACCAGCATGGTATTTGCAGTTTCTATGTTAAAGCAATGGTACAATTTTTTTTTCGACAGAATTTAACGAAAAATTAAATTTAAGAATTTAATAATGCTTACTATTAATTCCCAAAGTTTCAGAAATTTTGACCGTTTAAAATGGGAAATAATTATGCCAACGTCCCAATTTCGATCAATTTACGTCAAAATTAATATCTCGAAAGTGAAAATTAATTTCTAAATTTTTTTTTTAGAATTTTATTGTATAAACATTTTTTTCTACTTTTTCTTCAATATATAATAATATCATAAAAAATAGTGGAGAGACCGGACATTTTACATGCTTTAAATGGGACATGACCCTCAAAATCGCGAACTTTGTCTTTAAATATCTCGCGATCTAAACGGTCAAAAATTATGAAATTTTAGGAATTCATAAATAAAGCTATTATAAACCCGAGAAAAAAAATTCGGCCAAATCTGTCGAAAAGTGATTTCATGCTGGTACTACCTTAATGAAAATGGAGATTTTCGACCGGAATTTTATAGTAATAATATTTTTCGTTTTATCGCTTTGTACTGCTTGTATTGCTTATACTACCTTTTGGTACAGAATTATTATAGTCTTAAATTGCCCATGTTATTAAAAATGTTTGTAGCCATTTACATATGACAGTTTTATAACAAACATTTGTAGATAACATTATTTATTCTTTATAATATACAAAAAAAACCCGCGTAAGTGAGTTCCATTCTGTAACCGCTTACTAGAAAAATAAATAATATTTCTAAAAACACGCTTTTGTAAAGAGAACTGAAAGGTAAAAAATAATTTCTTTAAATTCAAAAAAAATCATTTTATCGTAAAAAGCGTGGCGTGCTAAATTTCAATTATTGTAAATGTTTTATAGACAGATATTGGTGAAAGTAATAAAATATCTTAAAGAGCAGTCCACGCTTTTTTACGATAAAATGAATTATTTGAATTTAAAGAAATTATTTTGTAGATTTTAGTTCAGCGTGTTTTTTAGTTTTTTTAGGCTATTATTTATTTTGTGATTTTTAGTTTTTTCGACAATTATTTATTATCAAAAATTCAGTATATGGTGGGAGCGCAAGTAAGTGTATGTATTTTAAGATATGAAAATCGTTAATCCTGAAAATCGTGATATGAGTAATCCAATAAACTTATTAAATTATTGTCATCGGTTTTTGATAAGTTTGCCAAATTTCAAGTTAATCCGACGTTTTGAAGGGGTTCAAAATCATGTTTAAAGCTTCATACGTATGTTAGTATGTAACATACGTATGAAGCTAATAAAAATAATTTCTATTCTACTTATGAGGACTTGAAGAGAGGGGAATGTGCCAAATTTAACGTTCTGACTGAAAATTTCCCTCCATACAAATGTCACGGGGGTTAAAACTACAAAGTTCCGCTTTAAACCATATAGACGTTTTTATACCATGCATATATGTAATATGCAAGGTATACTAAGTTTAGTCCCAAGTTTGTAACGCTTGAAAATATTAATGCTATGAACAAAATTTTGGTATAGGTGTTTATAAAATTACCTAATTAGTCCATTTTCGGTTGTCTGTCCGTCTGTCCGTCTGTCTGCCAACACGATAACTAAAATACCGAAAAAAGATATCAAGCTGAAATTTTTACAACGCACTCAGGACGTAAAAAGTGAGGTCAAGTTCGTAAATGGGATACATAGGTCAACTGGGTCTGGACCTATGGGTCCGTAGGACCCATCTTTCAAACCGTTAGAGATGGAACAAAAGCTTAAATGTAAAAAATCTTCCTTATAAAAAAATAAACAACTTTTGTTTGAAACATTTTTTTGTAAACATCACTGATTCATATTTTATAGTATGTATTAATATGGGATTATCAGTTAGGTATATGTGTCATATGATAGAGTAATCAAGACTGTTTAAAGATAATTTTCTGAAGTCAAAGCAAACAACCGCAAGTCAATACACCCAGCAAACAACGTTCGTTTGTTTACTATACTAAGAGTAAAGGGTATAATCGCAGTGCTTGAAATTAAATTGTAACTTTAACCATCCTAACCTGGAAAACCGCTTTTCTTTATAAAATTTTTTTCCACCAATGAATATTTAAGAGAATTATTATAAAAATTATATAGTTCATGCCGATCAAAAATTTGTATACAAATACAGCCTTAAATGATTGTATTGTCATTCAAATATTTAATTATATTGTCAATTAGATAGTAAGTTAGTTTGTTACAAGTGAAGGTAATAAAAGTGTCTTAAATAATAATAATATAAGCCCATATTCAACCTCTTCGACAGTTGTAAACTTGTTGCCTTTTAAATACGTATTAACAATAAATTAACTGATATACCTTGTATTTGTTAAAAGGTTAGCTATCGTATTTAATTAAATCATTATGTTTCACTAAAATATAAAGTTTTATTTATTGTTTTGAACAAATTGAGCAAAATATTAAAGTAAATATAAGTTTTAATAACAACATAATTGTAAGAACTTATGAGTTGATGCATTAAAAATTATTCTATTGTACAGACGAATGAATAAAATTTACCCTACTTTTTAATGGAATTTTTGCATATAAAAATGTAGGTCTGTTTTAAAAATTGCATTAAAAAAATTATTTTTTGTGTCTGAGATTATAAAAATATGTATGTAATTTATATTAGCAGTTCTGTTTTTATATTAGCAGAAGTGTGAAATTTTAATCTTGGTACCTGCACGTGTATTACACCTACACATTTTTTTTTTATATAAAATATTAAAAAAAAACTTTATAATACGACTTTTTTATATTTTTATTTTTATACCATGCATATATGTAACATCCAAGGTATACTAAGTTTAGTCCCAAGTTTGTAAAGCATAAAAATATTGATGGTACGAATAAAAATTTAGTATAGGTGTTCATGGAATCATCTAATTAGTCTATTTCCGGTTGTCCGTCCGTCTGTCTGTCAACACGATAACTCAAAAAAGAAAAATGATATCAAACTGAAATTTTACAGCGTGTTCAGAACGTAAGAAGTGAGGTCGAGTTCGTAAATGAGCAACATAGGTCAATTGGGTCCTGTGTCCGTAGGATCCATCTTGTAAACCGTTAGAAATAGAACAAAAAATTAAATGTAAAAAATGTTGCTTATAAAAAAATAAACAACTTTTGTTTGAAACAGTTTTTATTAAACATCACTGTTTACTCACGAGGGCACACATTAGATGCAAATTTTATAGTATGTATTATATTATGTATGTGTGACTTGTATGTATGTGTAATGTGATAAAGTAAGCACTGTCTATGTATAGTATTTCAACAATTAACTCAGTCAATTGTTTGTTTTAACTTTTTTATTTTGTGAAAATAATACTTGTTTACTTGTAAATTGTGTCTATTTGTCATTCTGTTTCATCAAGTTTTTCATGAAAAAAGGAAATAAGAGGATTTTGACTCTAAAAATGAGAAAAATGGTAAGTTAATCTGCATGAAAATTTTGAAAAAATTTTGCAGTTTATCGCCGAAGCAAGATTGATTTGTAACCTTTGTAAGTGTTCCAGATAAAATTGCAGGTTTGTCGTGTGTAAAATGAGAGGAGATAGCTTCACATTAAAACTTGTACTAACTTCTTGTATAAATATTTTATTCAAACTGATCACATAATTTTTTTTTTCCTGGTAACCTTTTAATATTACAATATATTGTTACTTCTTTGACAGGTGATTTAAAATCTTTCAATTAGTAACTGATTGAGTAAGTTATCAGAACAAACAGACATGCTTTTTAACTATAGGGCAAAATAAATAAATCAACTCTTCGAAGATACCGTGAAAAATTACCATTCAACAAAATGTCGGTTTGAACAATTACTTTGAATTTTGTATTGTTCAATAAGTATGTTTTAGCTATAATAATATCATCTTTGTAATAAATCATTATTATACATATGTTTATGTGAACTTGTTGGCTTATTTTGAGCTAAGAAACATGCACCTAAAGTAGTGTCGTGTAATTTTGAAACACCCTGTAAATTTTCTTTAGTTGTAGGTTAGATATGTCTACTTTAAAATATCCTACGTCCCATTTTAACATTATTTTAGTATAGACGGACTTGCACTTTTAATGAGTATGAGTAAAAATTGATGGGATTTCTTTTTATTGCGCTTGGACTTTAAATCACCTGTCAATCAAGTAACAATATTAAATTATTTCCTTAATAGTACAAAAGATGTTAGAAAAATCGGCTAATAAAGGAAAATGAAAAAAACCACTCGCATTTTGCTAAAACCTCATGAAAAGTGATTCTTGGGTGTCAAATATCATTAGTAACGCATGAGTTAGTGTCACAAATATTTCTATCTGTTATTAAACAATAGATTTTTACTTCAATGAAACGATCAATGTTAAAGTTCACTTAAATAATGAGTAATTAGGCAACTTGTAAAACGTAAATATTAAGTGTTTGTGAAATAATCGAAAACTATTATGTATAACGTGTACGTAATTCAAGTGGCCTACTTAATAATTTTGTAAATCAACTTTAACATTAACCGTTCCATTGAATTTACAATTTATGTTTATTAACAAATAGGAATATTTCCGCCACTAACGCATGCGTTATTAATGATATTTGACACCTAAGAAACACACTCAATGAGGTTTTAGCAAAATGTGAGTGGTTTCTTTCATTTTCCTTTATTTGTAACATCTTTAACTGTACTATAAAGTTAAACCACGACTACTTGATTTCGCACTTTTTTACATTTGACTTTAGAAAAATAAATTTAAACCGTCTATATCCCACTATTAAATTATTATCAGACATATATTTATATTAACTTCTTTGCTTATTTTGAGCTGGAGATACTAGTGCCTTGCAATTTTGGAACAACTTGTACACTACCATATAAATCATAAAATTTACTGAACATACCTGTATACAAAAATCCGAATACCATTTATCAATTTCGTTGTAGTGTCAATATCAAATTTTAATTATAATTTTATCATTGACGTAAACCGTGATTAGGTCCAATTTTTTAAATTTTTATAAATTCAGTTTAAGGAGGATCCCTCACCAGTAATAGAAAAAAATAAATTAGTAGAAAATGATCCAAATTTTTAGTATGTTGTAGTTAACGATACATATTATTAAATCAAAAAAAAAATTGGGTATCTTATCGATCAATTAAGAGAGGAATTCTTAATTAAAAATACACTAAATAACATAATCATCCTCATATCATGCTATGTTATTTAGTGTATTTTTAATTAATTAATTACTCTCTTAATTGATCGATAAGATACCCAAATTTTTTTTTGATTTAATAATATGTATCGTTAACTACAACATACTAAAAATTTGGATCATTTTCTACTAATTTATTTTTTTCTATTACTGGTGAGGGATCCTCCTTAACCTTGAATTATTAAATTAACGTTGATGTGTCATAATCGGAGTCATGAGCTATTTTCCGGGAAATATCGTTCTATGATGTGAAGTGAGCTGTAGGTATTACACGTAGCAGAATATGTAGGAATACAATATTGGGATATCTGCGAATAATAAATATTTATTTTATCTAACATAAAATGCAAGTATAAACAATGATTTTTTAATTGAATTTATTCTGAATTCAAAATAAAAAGTATTACAAAATGCCAAGGTTAAAAGTGTTTATCGTAAACATTTAGTATATGTATGTAAATATCAATTGACATTATAATTTTATTATTCAATTAAAAAAAAAAAAAAAAAAAAAAAAAAAAAAACAATTAAATTCAATTAGAAGTTTTCTTACGTTTTGTAGCCTTTTAAAGATTTTATGCATTTTAAATATAGAGTAAAATTGGGTGCTTACTGTTAAATAGTCAGGTAATGTAGACTATTGAACTTTGTCTTTGGTTTCGTGTACTACGGCCTAGTGAAAATAGCATTAGCTCAATATTCAATGTTGCATAAGAAGCTATTGGTCAAAAGTAGCTGACTTTCATCCAATTCTAAATATCGTATCGAGAAAATTAAGCAGCAGAAACTGATTCGCAAAACAATAAATTCGACACAATTTGGCCTACTCGACAATTGATAGTAAAATTTCTTATCCACAATTATCCAATTTAGATACACAGAAATATAAAAAGATACATATTTATTATAAAAGTTTTCCATAAAAGTGGTAACAGTTCTTAAATGCAATTATTTACATAAAACTAGCATTTATTACCAATCCTCCATGTACTAGCATGTAAAAAAGACATGTGTATAATAATAAATTTCTCGTAGACCTTACAGAAAATCGATTTGGATGCTTGAATTTTAACAGAAGGCGTATTAAGTAGTACCAATTGATACACAAAATTTCAAATTTTTGTAAATGCTTTCAGTTTGATCTCAAAATTCCTTAATAATACTTAATATTAATACTTACTTAAATATTAATTGAGCTTAATCCAATTTAGAATCTACTAATCTAGCTACACCATATCAAAGTTATTGATTGTCATATTTTTTCAACCATAAACAAGTTAGCCCATTAGTGAGCTTTTTACCACAAACGTTATTTTTTCGAGAGAGTCATATGTCGATTATTGTACTATCCACAATATTATAAGGAATTTTTAAAATATGGAGCAAAATAGAAGTAATGGGAAAAATATATAGAAGTAATGAAAAAGGTAGGGTAGGCTACGTTCTATATTATTTCTCTTGCCTGTTTTTTCTTGTCCGCGTGACTTCTTTCTTATTCCTTTATAAAATAAGATGATTTATCTCTCATTTTAAGCTTATCGTGCTGGCTAATGACTCGCGGTCTAAGAATGTACCGCTCAGGAAAAATCAGGCTTTAAAATAATTTAAATTGTTCGTTATGCAATTTTTATATCATATCTGTAATAAAATTGTCTATAAATTAGATAGAAAGTAAATTATCACCTAGTCTGTTTCTAATCAGGGGACAGCACCGCGAAGTACCTTACGGGTCGAGCTAGTTTATTTAAACTATTTTTAAATATTTTATTTTTTTAAATTTTATTTGAGAATTTTAAAAAATCTATAGAAATGGTTTAAGGTTTTATAATCATTTGTTATTCCTTTTATTTAAAGTATTGTACAATAATATTTGTAATATTTCACTATTATTAATATATACTTGCATGTAATATATCAAAAAAACCCAACTTAGTGTCTAGGTGTGCGTATTACTAAATATAGAGTGTCCAAAATATTCGGCATTAAAGGGAAATACCCTAGAACACTTGGCCTGTCAAGAAAAACAAGATTATTTCTCAAATGTGTCGGATGAAATCAGCAATGTAAAAAGGACCCCGTAGAACAAAAGTACAAATCGACGGAACCGAAAATATTTTGTTTCGGAATTACATCCCTTAAAAAAACTAACTTTTTGTCTCAGATCATTTTCATTTAAGGGTTAAATAACATAAGATTTTTATTAAAGGAGTACTTATCGACTAGATATAAACAAATCTAGCTATTTTTAGTCAAACAAATTTTTAGTCAAAATTCCGTTCCAGAAGTGTAATGTGTCTGTATTAAAAAATAAGCAAGTGAAATGTACAAAATTTAAAAAACCGACAAATTTGAAATATATCTAAGAACACTCTCCATTAAATAAACTTTCAAACAAATCAAAATCGGTTCATCCGTTTAGGCGCTACGATGCCACACACACAGACAAACACACACAAATAGCGGTCAAATTTAAAACATCCTTTTATTTTAACTTTAACACCCAATATATATAATAACACCCTTAAAACACCCAATTCGGGGGTTAAAAATCTTCGTATATGATGCTTACGGAAGTGAAAAATTGATAAATAATATATACAAGCAAGAATAAAAAATAAAATAAAGGTCAACTTGATTTTCTATGCTGTTTCTATAGGTGAAAAGAGGTCAATTTGAAGGTACATTTCAGCTTTAGCTCACATCAAGGGGCTATATCGTAGAAAGAAATATGTATATTTGTATACATTGACTTGATAAATACACTTTCTTTACTTATCAGAAAGAGAAAAATTAACTCCATTTATGTAAAAATATGTAAAAATTATTTTTGGCCTTTGTAAGGATATTAATTCGAGAAAGCTCATATAATCAATACACACACAACTGCATATTAATAAATTGCTTTTTTTAAATAATCTACAAACGGTGTCACTTTTTGTGATATTACTATTATTATATTTATCATGTAAATATTAAAGGGGAATTTGAACATTCCTTTTTCTTAAAATTTTGATGTAAAAAATATAAACTTAAGTAAAAATACAAACTTTCTGAAATTCATGAGTTCTGAACCATTTTGTATATCAAATTATTATTGTCATTTTGACATTCTGTATATGTAGTACCACTTAGTATGTCTGAATAACTCCGATTACTTCGCTTTGGATTATATACATGGTTTATTAAATGTAATTAAAACTCTATTTAAAAAATAGACTTTGAACGATAGATTTGAAAGTACCGTATTCAAAGTATAACCTCTCTATATGCACTTGAAAAACCTTGATGGAACAATGACAGTCTAGTCATTTATTGTAAAAATAAAAAAAGTGATTGGATCGATCACTTGTTTTTATTTATTTTTTATTCGCAATTAGTTTATAATAAGATGAGGAAAAATATAATTATTTTAAGTCATGAATAAAATAGGCGTAATAAGTAAGTTCGGAAATTCCTTAAAGTAAAAAACGTCTTTAACAGGCCCCTGCACAGGAATTATTCAAGGGGCAGGGTAGTCAATTTTATTTCATCATGTTAGGGCATAAAGTTAATAAAAACAAGAAACTCTTTTTTTTCAAAATTTGATAGAAATTCAGTAACTATATTTCAATAAGTCTATCCTGCGAAATACAGAAAAAAATTATTTCAAAACTACTTCAAGAATATTTTTTGACATAAGGTTGAAGTATTGTTATAAAGACCCCAGTGTTCTAATGGAAAGTTTTATAGAATATATAAGAACTTAACAATTTTTACTTATGTCAGTTTAGATAATTACTGTAATTATGTATAAAATAAGTTATATCATTTAGGTTTAGTTTCTATGAAATAATAAATTATTACAGGTAGGGGAAGGTTGTGTACCTTTGGATATTTTGAAAAAATTTAACTTTGAAAGTCACTTTTCGCTAAACTTAAATCCCTAGAGATTTGGCGTTTAATCGAAATCAAAACCCATTTATTTCTATATTTTTGTGAGGTTGCAGAAATGTCACTATTTTTTTTAAAAATTTCTAAAATTCTAGGATATTTGTGCTCAAAAAATGCTCAATGTGTCAAGAGAAGTTTTCACTTCCAAAATTCCAATTATTACCATATGCATAATCCAAGGATACATGAAAATTGTTGTCCATCGGTACACGCAGGTCATAAGTAAATTCAACAATTTACTTGTTAATTGTATTCAAAGTGTTTATTTGCGTTATGTTGATAGCAAACTATAAAACTGATTAAAATTGAAAAAATTTTAAAAAACAATACTATTTATGTTTTCCAGTTATCAAAAAGATTTATCGATTTCAAGCTATCGATACTGCCCAAAGGTACACGACATAGCCCTGTTCTTAGAATTTCTACATGTTGAAATTTGATATTAAATTTATCTATTATCTAGAGTAATTTTATATAGAAAACCGCTGTTATAAAATATATACATGAATTTTGATTTTATTATTATAAATTCTTGGTATTCATTTTATGGGAAATTATTTCTCGTAAATTTTTTATTATTCTATTTTATACAGTTTATAAAAGTTAGTAGCCATAACTCGCTTGGTTTGCAGGTTAATTTCAATTTCATTTCTAATAAGGGAAAAAACATTATCTTGGCAAAAAAATTGGGTGTATTGTGTACATTTGACCTCATTCAGACAAATTGTTCATAAAGATAGATTTTTTGTATATCCTTTATATTGATTTTTTGCACTATTAATATCATTTTATTTGTTAAGTTTTTACTTGTTATACCATGCATATATGAAATATACATAGTATATTAAGTTTTAGCCCAAGTTTGTAACGCTTAAAAATAATGATGCTAGGAAAAAAATTTTGTATAGGTGTTCATAAAATCACCTAATTAGTCCCTGTCCGGTTGTCCGTCCGTTCGTCCGTCCGTCCGAACTGAAATTTTTACAGCGTACTCAGGACGCAAAAAGTGAGGTCAAGTTCGTAAATGAGCATCATAGGTCAATTGGGTCTTGGGTCCGTAGGACCCATCTTGTAAACCGTTAGAGATAGAACAAAAGTTTAAATGTAAAAAATGTTCCTTATCAAAAATTAAACAACTTTGTTTGAAACATTTTTTCGTAAACGTCACTGTTTACCCGTGAGGGCGCCAATTAGGCGGAAATTTTATAACATGTACTACACTTGATTATCAGTTATGTGTGTGTCACATGTTTGTATGTGTTATGTGATAAAGAAATCAACACTGACTATGCATGGTATTTCAACAATTAACTCAGTCAATTGTTTGTTTTCACTTGTTATTTTAAAGTTCAGTACTTATCAGTATTCCTTTGTTTCAATTTCTATCTCTACATATTATAAATGCGAAAGAAAGCATGTTTGTTTGTTTGTTTGTGTGTTTGTTTGTTTGTTTGTTTGTTACGCTTTCACGCTAAAACTAGCAAATGGTTTTTAATGAAACTGTACAGCAATATAGCTCATATTTCAGAATAACACATGGGATATAATTTATTTCTATATATTATAAATGCGAAAGTAGGCATGTTTGTTTGTATGTTACGCTTCCACGCTAAAACTAGGGTAGGATTTTTAATGAAACTGTACAGAAATATAGCTGATATATCAGAATAACACATGAGATATAATTTATAAAAACATATTAATAAAATTTTAGAAAAATAAAAAATAACCATAAACACATTTCTGTAAAAATAGTCAATCTAAAATGTTTCACGGCCATCTTCTCTGAAATACTCAATGAATAATTACTATTATACATTTAAAAAAATAGAAAATCATACATATATTTTACCTGTGTAAAACAATCCTTACCATTATTTCGAGTGTTATAGAAGGTGGATAAGCGAGAGCAATCTTTATCAATCTTTACATTTAAACCCAGCGAGGCGGGTGGGTATCACTCTAGTAAAGATATAATTAATATTATATATTAATTTGACATTACCATAAGTTGCAGATTTCTGTAAAAGTAGTCATTTGACATTACCATAAATTACAGATTTCTGTAAAAATAGTCAATATAAAATATTTCACGGTCATCTTTTCTAGTGTACTCAATCAATAATTACGGTTATTATACATTTAAAAAAATAGAAAACCATACATATATTTTACCTGTGTAAAACAATCCTTACCTACCATTTTTTCGAGTGTTATAGAAAAGGGATAAGCGAGAGCAGTTTTTATCAATCTTGATTTTCTAACCCAGCGAAGCGGGTGGGTATCACTTTTGTAAATTTTATAAATCAACCGGGATACATATATCTAATTAAAAATCATTTGTACATTTAAGCATTTACTTTAAATAATATAAGAATAATAAAATTGAATAAATTATGTTGGCATAATAAAATAAAAATATTGGTACCTATTATTGATTTATCAGCATTTATCAATCAATATAACATAATATATGATTATGTATATGAAATATAGAACAATATTTTTAATACTTATCTGACTACATGATTTACAATAAAAAGGACATGATAAATAACCTTGAATTTATTATAAAATGACCTTGATTTACATACTTTTTTTTATTTATTTACATTTTTTATTATTCTCTTTTAAAATGATAAATAAATTATTGGTTCTTAAATTAATTAGTTTAATGAGAAAAAAATCTCATTATCCGTTTGCATTTGTGTATGCAAAAATTTCACACAATTAAAACTAATAATAATTATATACATATTTACAATTGAAATGGCATGCTTGGGAGAGGTAATTTGAAAAAATTATGTTTGACTTAAATTAAACAAAATAAATTGTAGGTACATATTTCAATATAAAAAAATTAAAGTCTTAAAAAAACTAACAAGATACGGTTTTGTTGAAATATAACGAGTAAAAATGAATATTAAATCTCTATATATTATAAATGTGAAAGTAAGCATGTTTGTTTCTTTGTTTGTTTGTTACGCTTTCACACTAAAACTAGAGAATGGTTTTTAATGAAACTGTACAGCAATATAGCTGATATATCAGAATAACACATGAACTATAATTTAAAAAGATATATTTAAAAAAATAAAATTTAATTTAACATTTAATATTTTTTAAATTTTTACAAAAATCATTAATTTATGGCATGGTTCAAAATGATGATTATAGATGGAGCAGATCTATGATCATCATTTTGAACGATAAATAAAAGAATTCTGTAAAAATTTAAAATGGTAAACGTCAAACAAATCATGGCCAACTTTTCTGATATACTCAATGAATTATGACTATTTTATATTTAACAAAATTGAAAACTGTGTGTATCGAGAGAGGCTATAAAGCGGTGGTTTTTACTTTTAAGCCCAGTGCAGCGGGCTTTTTTAGCTTCTTAATTCAAGAGTTATCATTCATCATCAAGAAAGTAGTTTCATTTAAGAGCGTTTCCGATTTAACACAATTTTCCGATCGTCTCCACGACATGTATGCTATCAAATTTGTAAAGCTTGAATTGTGATCTCTAAGAAAATATCTTGAAAAACCGCATTTTAAAATGAAGTGATTCATGACTTCGGATGAAAATTTTTATATATATTAATGTACAGAGTTCGAGGGGTTTTTGGTGGTAAATTCATTCATATGAAGTAATATGGTTATGGTAAACCTTTATGGAAATAAAAAGGAAAAAAACCCTAGTAAAAATCTATGGTATCTACAGATAAGGCTGATCAAATTGGGTTTTAACATTTTTAATTTGGAAAAAAAAAGCAAAACGATATAATATATTTTTAATTTTAGGCATTGGATTTTGACGTCTTTGCGATAACAAGACTATTTTATTTCTTTAAATTTAACTTAATGGATTTTTTCATGAATATGCAGATGCGAGAACATAGAAATGGCCATTTTTGAAAAAACCCACGATAAACATATCATTGTTTTCTACGATAATCCCACATGTTCATAAATCACATTAGAATTTTTTGTGTATTTTTGAGAGGCGGTTATTTACATGAAATGATTTTTTCAGTTTATCTAATCACGTAGAACAGATTTATTTAAGGTATGCATTTGTATTTTAAACTTTATGGTTTTATTAATTCAAGAAAAGCTTAAAATCGAATGAGCGAGTGATAATCAACAGAACGATGCTTGATGTAAAAATTTCTGATTCGATGTTATATTTCTAACTGATTATTAAAGAACGTTATTTTATAATATTATTTGGTGGAATATACCTTATAGTTAGAGAGCTGTCGTCATATGATTTACTGATGGTCATGTTTACTGTCTGTAGAACCTTAAATATGATAGTAAGTTATGCCCCAAGTCGCCCTATATTGTTCCGCGAATTTCTACGTGAAAATACCCCCCCCCCCAGGTGGAGGTTTGAAAAATTGTCACTAATTGATGATTCTGGAAACTGTTGCTTGTTTGATAATTCAAGGGATGTGATTCTGAACAGTCATCCTGTAAAGTTTAAGCACAACAAGTGGTCCCAATCCGGTGCTGTGCCGAAAAAACCGAAACTTTCACTAAGGGATGGTTCTGGAAACGGTCTGCTTGTTTGATATTTCATTCAATGTGTTTCTGAACAGTCATCTTGCAAAGTTGCATCACAGCAAGTGGCCCCAATCCGGAGTTATGTCGAAAAACCGAATCGAAATTTTTTGTTTTTTTGGCATAGCTCCGTATTGAAACCTCTTACTGGACTCAAATTTTGCAGAATGACTGTTAAGAATCACATGTAATTAATTATCAAACAAGCAGATAATTTCTAGCACCAACACATAGTGACAGCTTTTTAAACTCCCCCTGGGGGGAATATTTGCCGTAGAAATTCGCGGATCCTTTCAGGGCGACTTGAGACATTACCACTATCATATTAAAGGCTAAGCAGAAAGTAGCTAGGACCAGCAGTAAATCATATGGCCAGCTCTCTAACTATTAGTACAGCCAAGCATCTACCTGAGTATATCTTGCGAGTAGTGTTAGGTTATTTTTATAGTTTTAAGTTCTGACACTTCTAACCTTTTTTCTCTGATATGAGATTTTGAAAATACTGTTGCGGAATCTATTGATCATAATAATCGAGAAGTCAGGTACGCAATGAAGAGTAATTTTGATAAATTATTATAGGACTAAAGTTACAGGCATTTATAAGATATACATTAAATCATACCAAAATTAAATTAATAATTTCGTTTTAAAAAAAAGTATGCCTTTGAGAGGCGGGAGTAAGTGTTCATATACGTAATCGTATAATAATTTTAAACATGTAATAAGCCGCTTAAATAATAATAATGTACAACAAAATACATAGCCATTTATTAAATATCATGGTTAATAATGATATGGTTTGGCCTCTGTCATCTACCAGTAATCAAATGTAGTGTAGACAAATTATTGTACAAGATGTACTAAAAAATATAAGATTTGGATGAATTGGTATCAGTGAAAGTAACTGACTAACTACGAACTAAGATTTTACGAAAATTATTTTGTGTATGATTTTCAGCGCTAAAAGCTATTAAATTTTAGTAAATGATCAGAGTTATTGGAACTGCCGATAGGAGTGAAAACTCAACACTTTATAACTTAATAGAAATTCAACAAATCCATTACAACATTTTTAAAAAGATAGTTTCAAAAGTTATTTATTTTTAAAAGAGCCATTTTTAGTGTTTTCATTCTTTTTGTACCTCTTTTGGCTAAACAAATTGATTTATTAACAAAATTAATTAGAAAATTTCTAGTTTTTAAAGGTAAATTTTTAGTTTTTTAATATGATGTGTCTTTTTGAAATCTGCATATTGACAAATTATAATTTCCAGTTATATGTATTTGAGAAGATGAAAATTTAATAAAATAAATGATTACAATGAGTTCTGAGCTCAAATCCCGGGTTAGGCGGTTATTAAAAATATAGTTGATCTCAAAAAAAAAAAATCTTCAATAGAGACCACCTAGATTAGATTAAGTTTAATTTTTATTATCATAATTTAATATCTATCTCTGTTGTAAGATTACATACTTATACCTCGATTATGAATGGTATCATAATTAAAATGTATCAAATTTTAATAAATACTAATCATATTATAAGTTGTTATTTAATTCATTATAATTTTTTTTTACCGACTTCAACCAAAAAAGGAGGAGGTTTTCACCCAGTCAGAACTTTTGACTGAGTGAACTGATTTTGATGATTCTTTATCTACTTGAGAGGACGAATAACTCAATATCACGCCAACCAATTTCGATGATTCTTTTTTTAGTGAAAAATTAGTTAATGTACTCCAGGTTTACTAAAAATCACAAAGTAAAAAAAACTTTTAACAAAAAGAAAACCGATTTCAAAAGATAAACTTTTCCAAAACAAATTAATATGCACTAAAAAGTAAAAAATAACAGTAATAAAATGTAGTTAAAATTATTGTTATTTTTGGAGTCGGTGTCAGCCAAGCTAATTTAGCAAACTGTTTTGTCAAAGTTGTTTCTTTGGCTGACACCGACACCAAAAATAACAATAATTTAAACTACATTTTATTATCGTTATTTCTTTACTTTTTAGTGCATATTAATTTGTTTTGGAAAAGGTTATCTTTTAAAGTCGGTTTTCTTTTTGTTAAAAGTATTTTTTATTGTATAATTATTTGTAAAAAAAAACAATTAAAAAATGATTGCTGATTTGACTAAACTATTGCCGTATAAATATTACAATACTACCTTAAGATAACGTAAAATGAAAACACTACTTCTCAGAAAAAATTTTACAGTATTATTGTTTAGAAAATCTCATATTTATAATCAAAAATACTGTTAAAAAGTTCGAAGACCACATCAAGTTTGTACATTGTGTACATATTATAATACATATCTACTAAATTGTTAAAAGCATATCTAAATTGTATTATATGTGTTAAATTTTATTGGTTTGAATAAATTGGATAACATGATGGAATAGAAGGATGATAACTGATAAAATGATGGATGTGGATTGTGAAGTGAATATACTTACAGGGAGTCTTTGAAAGGTTTGTCCAAGTCTTTTCCAGATAAAGTTCAATTTTAATAGGATAACTAAGAGACTAGCCCGTATAAAAATTCAAATCAGTTTCTTATTGTATCGTTACAAATGAACAAAAACCCAGAACACATTTCAGGATCGTGGAGTATGAGATCTTGAACTGGGTTCTTTATGTATGAACATAGTCCCTTAATAATCTATAGTCCGTCTTCAGTTTGTTAAAATAATACATTTTCAAAATTTCTTTCGAAGTCGTCTAGGGCCCAAACGGATCAACTTTATACTAAAGTAGGGCTAGTTAAATGGGCTTATTTTGTAGTAAGCCTAGTAGAGCGTTTAAGGAAAGTTTGAGGAACATCCTGTATCTCTAACAACAAGTAACTTGATGGTAAGTAATCATGATGATAATAATGAGTGCTGATCTGTTGTCATTATCGGTATATTAATATTGAATTGGATGATTATCATTGCAAATTGTTTATAATATACAGCATCCTGCGTGCACGTGATGCCATGCCATTCCAGCTACAAAACACTTACTTTAATTTTGATGCTGAATTGTTATAAATATTATTCAGTGATCAACACATGCAGCTTCACTAACTGGTAAAATTACTAAGATTTACTAGAATGCATGTTGCGTAAATAAAATATTTTCTAAAATATAACCTGAGTGTTTTTCGTTGTTTTCAAAGCGATAGCTAATATCCATTGTTTTTTATATAATATATTTTGATAAATACAAAGCTACAAAAGTGGAAATTAATTGTGCTAAATAATTGTCTCAAAATTTAAATTAAAAATACCATTTGATAAAATGGGAAATTTCAAAATATTCTTATGTAGAGACATCATTTAAAGGATGAATCGATATTAGAAACGTTTGCTATACTTTAATATTAATCAGTTAATAATAAATATAGAAATATACTTTATAATTATTAACGCGACCCGATCAGATTTCGTACGGAAACCGAATGAATAACGAAATTTTTGCATCCTCACGAAGGCACCACAAAGTCTGCATCCGGTATACCCTCTAGTAAGAACGTGGCGTCACTTTGCAAAGGCAATCTAAAAATATGTAAGGAAACAGTATACAGTATCTTCAAGCAGTCCAGTAGTGTCCAATGTTGCTTAAATTTGGCTGGTATGTATGTACAGAATCTTAGAATTTAATATTTACACAATAATATACTTATTTAATTAGGATGTTGAATACACAAAAATCTTCTAAAAAAATACTAGGTGAAAAATGTTTCAATATCCATAACGTGGTTTAGAAACAGGTAGCAGATAAGCAGCCAGGCAAACGCGGATGGCGACTTTCATTTTAACCCCCGAACCAAAAAAGAGGTCTTATAAATTCGACCGCTGTGTGTGTCTATGTCTGTCTGTGGCGTCGTTGCATAAGCGGATGAACCGATTTGGATTTTTTTTTCTTTCGTTTGAAAGGTAATTTTCAAGAGCAAGTTTAGGTTTACGTACCCGGAAAAACTAAAGAGTAGGCGATGATTCTCAAAATCGGTTCAGTTTAGAGAAAGCTCTAAGGAAAAAGGTAATATAATAGAGAGTATTCTCAAAAAATTTATCGGGGAATTTTTTAAATTTTGTGTATACCACTATAGTAGGTTAATGAATTCAGTGGCCACGAAATTAGGCATAAATTAGACTAATATGAAGCTACTTTTCAAGGCTTATCTATAGCGAAGTTGTACTGGACAAATTTTTTTACTTTTCGAAAAATTGTATTGCTGGCGAAACAAAATTTATTGTTTTACTTGATGCAGTAGTTTTTCATTTTCATTTTCGTAAAAATATATTTCATTATATATAAAAATGTCCAGATAAGTTAATTCTTCTAGTACATTTTTGTTAACAATTTTGGGTCGCGAACGACGTTTGCCAAACGTTGTTGTGTGTTTTCTCTGTAAATAAAGTGCATAATATTGTTTATAACAAGTGTTGGATACTCTCTAGTTGTAATGCTGTCGGTCCCCATTGAATGATTACCTACTCACATTAAACAATCTGTAATAATGAGGTAATGACCTTGTTCAATTCGTGTTTGAAATTTATTACTTTCGACAACATCAACATACGCTAGCTAAACACTATAAACTGCAGTAGGTACATACATTATACATAGTAGTTATATTTCATACATTTATTTAAATAGATACTGGCTTATATTAATTAACATGGTAAGTAAGCGATCTTGTGTGAAATATAAAATTGTTAATAATCATTTTTATATTAACATACAGTAAAACTGTTTTATAAATTCAAAATCATAAGTAGGTAATTATTAGCAAACGAATAAAAATACTGTTTTAGACAAATATCATTCTACGTGAACTATAGTTTTTGAACCTTAAATAAATTGTATTTACTCCACTGTTGAAAATATTGCATTGATTTTTCCAATGAAATCGATTATTTTCTTGCCAGGATAACAAAAAAGACGGTTATCTACTACCGAGAATTGTCTTTAGGAAATTCAAGATTTGGAGATTCCCCGAATAAATCTGCAGATATTTAGAGTTGCGATTATTACAATTTTTTTTTGCCTATGTAACGGACACATCTTTCCGTTAGCTACTACTACTTAATTACTATTATTCAAGTAATTAATAGTACAAGGAAGGCTGTGCCATTGCATTTACCATAACAACATAATTTGCATCAATTTAATTCCGATTAATAAATTCATACTTTGAAGTTCGATTTATTATTTCGCCCAACTTTATCGTTCAGAAGAAGGTTTATTTCAAGACTTTATATTTTAGTTCCGATACAGGGAATCGAACCCGAGCCTCCTGGGTGAAAGCCAGCACTTTATAGCTACAAAACGTATTCAACTTTCACTGTATATTTATGATTGATATTTTAGATAAAAGGGGGACATTATAATTTATTATCGCGGTTAATATAAGTAATGATCTACGATAGGGGGACTCCAATGATCAAAGTATCACTTTTAATAACACTAACCGTTTCAATTGAAACATTTTATTTTAAATTTAATTTTATTAGTATTGTTTATATTAAATTAAAATTTTAGTTTTTAAAAATGGACTCTTGATGATTTGAAATGGATTCTTGATGAAATGATTCAAATTACATCATGATTTTAGCCTTTATTAGTATGTCACTTTTTTGACTAATCATATAAGAGACAAACAATCCATACCTGAAATCCGAAATGGTTCTAAAAATTTTTTTAGAACCATTGATGATTACATTTTTAGTTTTTGCCATAGAAAATAACTTTTCGAAGAAAACTATACTATGTGTCTTTGTACCATCTAGATATATGAATAACCGCTAGTATGACAGAATACATGCGTTAAGCAATGCATCTAAGTGAGAGGTATTCTATACACTCTACTATTTAGAGAGGTATATTTTTTCTATTTTAAAGACAAAGTGTGAAAACCAATAAGTATTCTGCATACAGAATATTTTGGATATAACTTTTAAACAAAATTTCTTTTGTTAATTGTAAATAATTAAATTAATTGTATAAAATTAATAAAAAAATTCATAATTATTAATTTTAAATAATAATATTTTTAATATATTCAAATCAGGAAATAAATTATTTATTATTGTTATTACACTGCAAGAAAAATTGTATTAACTAAAGGTAAAACTTATTTTGATTTATTTAATTCGTGCAAACTGTAATAGTAATATCTAATCATTAAAATTGTATTATTGGTAGCTTCGAATAAATTAAAAGTGAATGTAATTTTTACGGATACATAGAATTTTATACAGAACGATAACTCAGGATAATATCTGTGAATATTTATATTAAATTTCAAAAATTGACGTTGTTAAATTCATGGTTACATGATATTGATAGATAGAAATATATGTCCACAATTACACAATTATCCGAAATAATTTTTAAACTGTAACATTTATTTCAAAGTCTAGGTCAAAAGAAGAAAACATTTTATTTATAACTTGAAATTTTTTTTTCGGAGGAGGCAAGTATTAGAAAAGTATTGTGTAGAAAAGTGGCTTTAAAAAATTGAAAACCAAAGTGACCTGTCACCTGAACACCGTGGCGGATTAAATAAGTAAGTATCCAAAAAACTTCAAATAATAAAAATCCAAAAGGGCATACACGTTCAATCCACAACAAAGATTTGATAGTACCTGCCGGTCTAATTGATTAAATTGAAAATTGCACAAGATATATTAAAATAATTTATTACATCCACAATCAATTGTTCTCCTCAACAAAAATTAATCATAAAATTGATTAATCGCCTTATTACTTGCATTATAAAATAATAAAATTATTAATTGATTTGCATAAACAAAATAATTATTTACAATAACGCATTAATGTTAATTACAAAAAATAAAATTACAGTACAGAAAAATCGTTGAAAAAACTACTGTTAGGCTTAATCTAACTCAAATATTATTGTGAACAAAACTAACAGTTCAGATAACTCCTGGATTGAGCTCAATGTGAACATTAAATTTGTCTATCAAAAAATTTAGTAAGTAGCGCAGGATCTGCGTTAGATAAGCGAATTCTCTCAGAGATTGAAAAAATAACACATTTTTCTTAAAATCGAATATTGCATTTTTAATTTTTCAAGAATATTTATTTCCAAAACTAAGCGTCTAGAGAAAAAATCACAAAAGTGCTTAAAACTGATCAAAAAATACAAAAATATTTTTTATTTTGAAAAAATTCAAATTTTTGTACGTTGCGCAAGACATACGCTCCGTACCCCTTGTTTATCCCTTGTTCTTCATCATTCACGAACTTGACCTTTACCAAATATTTACGATAATTGATTTTATGAAATTATATAACAATAACAAATATTTTTTTCCCAATCGCTTGGTTTTGACCTCAGTGCCTTTTGTATGTAGAGCGATGTGTTTACCATCCAAGCTGCACATCTCGGTTCTAATATATAATAACGAATATTGAACTGTTTAAAAGTAATCATCTGGGAAATTGAATGCGTGGGTCATAAGGATCTAACTCGCATGAACAGCTTGTTTTATTTTCTGCTAGAAAAAGCCAACCTAAAATAAGGCCTTACAATTATGAAATATCTCATATATTTTCGGAGAGAAAGGCAAAAATGACTCTATGCTAAGACGACATCACACATCGGACTACATCATTGAATGCTTAGATATATGAGGAAAGTTATAAAAATGTGTGGTAACTGTCACGATTTTTGTAGAAGGTGCAGCGCGAAACGTGCAACATGGAATCTATGTTGTGGAAGGAAGATTCAATCACCATAATCAAATTATAATATGAAATCAGTTATTTATTATGTTACTCGATTTACACTCGTTATTGTGTATTTTCTACATGAAATCTTAATTATTTACATAATAATTAAATAAATATTATGATTATTCTTATTTATTTATTTATTTTGTTTTTATTTTTGCATTAATGATATAAACAAAAACATTATTGTAATTCACAATAATTTTATTAATATTGGAGGTCATGTTAAATTTTTTTGTATTATTAATTTTATACTAGCTCGACCCGTGCGGAATTCCGATCCCGTAGCTACCGTACCCTTGGCTAAAAACAACAAGCAACAAATTTCGTTGAAAAGTGGTGAAAAAAATCAAAAGTTCATAAATTAATATTAACATGTTCTCCTACTAATGTTTTGAGCATTATATGTCTAGAGTATTAGGAGAGCATCTGTAAAAACTAACACGTTTGCCTAATTAACTTATTATTTAAATTTAATTTATTATGTATCTTTTTTCGTTCAAATTAATTGTTTAGCGTGTTTTTTCCTAAGCAGTACATTTTTAGACCGTAAGTATATTTTTCGCCTAACCTAGACATAATAATAATAATATTGGGGTTTATCCTCTGTTTTCAGATAACAATATATAACAGAGCCCACCCACATATTTATTTTTTAATGTTTATTTATTTTATTTTTAACTACATCCTAGATACAATTAAATTTTCATGATGTGGATGGAGTCGGTTGCTTCCTTCTTTATCAAAGCGACGACAGTGTGATTAGTTTTAGCGCCCCATTAATTATAATTGCTCACGTTGCCGGTGCCTGGACTCGAACCCGCAACCTTACAGTCAGTAGCCGAACGTTTTTAAATCGCACGACCAATGAGCTGGTTACCTAGACATAATAAGCATGAAAATGAGGGGTGAATCATGGAACTTAAAGAATAAAGAAGATAAGAATCGGACAGAAAAAAACTTGCTAGAGTAATAATATATAAGATAAAATTATTTCATGACATGATTCACTGATTCTAGGTAAATAATGAATTTGATATTATAATTTTTAATCTACGTAATTTGTTTTATAAAAAAAGTAAAAATGAAAATTGATTTACCGTAATTTTCATACAATCATGTAAGAAAAAGTTCTGTGGAAATTTTCCAATTCACAATTTAAAGAATTTGAAAAGTAATTGTGCAATGATACTTTTTAGGTTTAAGTTTTAGTACTGTATACTTTTTTGGAGTTATTTAACAAGTTGAAAACATGTGAGTAAACAGGGACGGTATTGAAAAATTGGCACTTGATGAGTATAGGAAGCGCCACACATTTACTTGGGCTCACTCTATAAATGAATATCGTGTTTATCATGTTATTCTAATATGAAGATAAATAAAAGCATATTGTATACCTATTAGTGCTTTATCTCTTACTTTTAGAATCTAAATTGACTGTATAAGCAACCCGGTGAACTAGGTCCAATCTAAAGTCAGAACATCCCCATCTGCATGCCCCCATAAAACTCTGCAACTTTATTTAAGTTATTTTTTATTAGTTTGACAGAAATCATTGAAATTAGACTTAGGCAATAATTAATTTTCCGAAAAATTGCTATGCTTTGGACATTTTGAAGGCCTACATTTTTTCAATTGTCATTCTATTAAGAGAAATAATCGAGTTTGCAAGTAAAGGACGCCACGCAAGTCTTAGAGTTATTAGCTCCGAGGTAAATTATCTGAGTTTTTGATATGTTGTTGCTCTAAGAATTCTAAAAAAATGTCTCACTGAGCACAAAAAGATCAGATCTCATCGGTTTTCGAGTTATTAAGCATTTTCTCAGCTGATAAAGCAATTTTTCATGTTTATTAACTTTCCAGTATAGAGTTAACGTGACAGACAGACAGACAACAGGAAATAGACTACTTAGGTGATTTTATGAATACCTATAGCAAAATTTTGTTCGTAGTGTCAATATTTTTAAGCGTAACAAACTTGGGACTAAACTTAGTATACCTTGATATGTATTACATATATACAAGGTATAAAAAGAGAAACTACAAGAATAATCTTGCCTAAGATAACGATTAGCAACTATTGTGTATACTTTTTATAAATTCAATAAGAAATCGATGGTTCTAATTGTTGCCTACAGAACAATATTCAAAGATAAAAATAGTAATTAAATATTTAGTAATTATTGTGATCATAATAATAATATTATCGTGTTAAATGCTCATTAGCATAAGTAATATTTTACAATAATTATTATACTATCTATTAATTTATATTATAAGTGCTTATACGATCATTTATTTATAACGATTTTGTAATATCTTCCATTTAATTAATATCCTTTAAAAGTTTTTATTAATCAAATAAATCCACAATAATTATCTATCTATACGAGAAAATGTATCCAATGGCCCTGAAATCAATAATAATCAGTACACCTATAAAAAGATTATTTTCTAATTAATATTTTAATATTTTTGATATTTGTTTTTAGGAGAAGAATCATTTGAAGATAATTAAACTATTGAACTTTATAAAAAATAATTTAATGTCTAAATTTTTTGCGACTTATTGTAGAAAGATGTGTATAAACATCTCTTCCCATTTGAAGTTTAATATGGAGAATTCTTTACAGTTGTATGAAATTAAAACGACACTGTTATTTACCTCCACATTTCCTAAAAACGATCCCCAAATCACAGGGAATGACGGACTAAAACTTAGACCAATAAAGATTCTGAAAATAATTTGAGATTATAAAACGAAAATTTATTCGCTTATATTTATAAACTTTAGTAAAAAACTAAATAATTGTATTTTAGGAGATTATCCACCAGAGTGCCGACTTTGATTGATTGATTTTAATGATTTGTTTCTTAATTTGAAGTTTTATCAACGCTGTTTGATAAAAATATGTACATTCACTGTTGATAATCAGTGCTTGGATTATTGGCAGTAATGTGGCCTTCAAAATTTCGTTTTTGGAATCTGCATGCTTTGAAAAGAATTTTTTAACAAAAATAAGTTTTTTTCATAATTTTTCCTTTTTATCACTTCTAATATTATCGGATGGGATCGTATGAAATGAGAATCAATAGACTTTCTATTTGAAATAACCTGAAACCTTTCATTTTCAATTATGTATTTTTATAGTTTTGGAGAACTTAAAAGGAAGCTTAAATTTATCACTAATTTGCACCTTCAGAGAAGAAAATGTTGTTTATATTTTCATAAAGCTCATTTTTAAATCCAATCCAAATTGCCTATGAAATGAACAATCTTTGTATCCCCCATCCCCTCTGATATGAACATCCGGAAATTTTTCTTTGAAACAAATATTTGTCTACACCTGATTTACGATTTTATTAAGGGTGGCTTAAATCGTCTGGAACACACTGTATATTAATATTTTAATACGTTTAATGTTTTTGATTTAATATTTATTTGTTTTGTTTGTCGAAATTATATTCGACGATTTAAATAATGTTTGTTCAGGTCATTAGCTGTAGTATATCACTAATTTATAAATACAAGAAAAACCAGAATTTTGAACAAGTTTTATGTCCAACTGTATTTACATTTAGCTTTTTTTAAATAAAATTAATATAATGTTAATTTATTGAGAAAAAAGTCACTCTGATTCGATTACGTAATTTAAAAAATAATTTCTTTTAATAATTTTTTTTCAATCCCAATTCAATACCAGTTTTCATTTGGCGTATCGTTTGTGGAAACTAGCGTTGATTTCCATTCCTAAGCTTTCAAATATATGGTATCAGTATCCGCATTTACAATTTGTAGAAAATGTGATCTTTTTTACTTTTTTTTCTTCACAATTACAACGCCTAGAGAAGTCATTTGATTATTGATTCAAGTACCTACTGTAATAAATTTTCTTACTACGATGCAAAATGTAATAGTGAACAAGCCGAGGGTAGGGTGTGGTGCGACCCTTGGATCCGCACGATTAACTTCCTATCATAATAAATAGTTATAAAAAAATAAAAAAATTCGACTCGAACAACTTGACCACGATTTGATTTGCCCAAACGTTTTGAAATATTTTTTGGATGATATTGCCGTTAATACGCTTCGATCGACACTTCAACGAAGCTAATGACATTTTTCATTCGCAAGATATCGATCAGAAAATATTTTCAAAAAAAAAAAACTGAATTCGGCACGATTCGAAACGACTCGACCGAATATTATGAAATTTTTTGATCTTTTCGGATCATATTGCCGTGAAAACACTTCGATCGACACCTCAACGAAGTCGAAATCATTTTTTGTTCACACGATATCAATGACGAAAAAATGACCACGAAAAATTTTCCTCAAATTGTTGTTAATTTCGAAAATGGGAACCATTAAAGTAACTTCCTATACTTTGAAGTTAAAAATAAAATAAAAAACAAAAATTTTCTTTTTGAATAATCAGTTTTGTCCATAAAAATTGTTGTTAATGTGGGTTATCAAAGTACTGAATAGTAAAACGAAAATGCGCTCAAACCATTTTCCGGAAAATCGATTAGAAAATAATTGAAACTCAGAAAATATTGATTTTTGGGAAAACTTCCACTATGAAAGTTGTGCAGAATGAAATTTTCTTGAAAATGTGTTAGCATTATCAAAAGTTATTCAATATTTTTCTCGCTAGCCTAGAAAACGTTTTTCAATATAAACGTATATTCAGATAATGTGTCCAGATAATTCTACTTAGCTTTTACTAGCATAGTTTTAAAGCTTCACGACGACTATCAAGTAGTTGATAAAAAAAATTGACAGAAAATCAATTGGAACTAGGAAAGTATTAATTATTCCGAAAAGCTTCCAGACCAAAGTTCTTGAAAATTAAATTTCCTTTTTACAAATGTTAAATGTATCCATTGAATCATTCATTAGACTCACGTATTATGAACATCTTGTATTCTATACCTAATAATTGCAACAAATTGTTATATTGTTTTTAAGTAATAATACATAAAATTACATAACAATAACAAGTACATGTACTACTATATAACAATAACATAAAAACTATAAAATTTGGTAACAACAGTGTAGAACACACCTATATAATAATAACTAAAATTGTTTATTTAATTGTTGTATAACTAATTATTATTAATACTTAGTTATATTACATAAAAAATATAAACATAAATTGACTTTATTCAATTTTTATTAATAATTTTATTACTTTCGTTTACTAAATTACAACAAAATAATTTTATTGTGTGCATTATGTTAGTTGTCAACTAATTATTTTTAACGAGCTATTGAACTATCATTTTTATATGCTAGATCTTCCTTGGATAGTCGTGGTCAAACACTGAGTACTATCAGGGCCGGATTAATCCTCAACGGGGCCCTAGGCAACCATCAACTTGGGGGCCCTTTTTTCACGTCCGTTCCCCTCTTTTTTCGATTAAAAAATACAAACTTAATCTGACTCAATGCAAAGTATACCTAACATCTCGAATCGCTCTTGTCGCGTTGTAGCTCTTTCAGCAGCTTTGATTTTTTTTTTAATTGCGAGAAGGATCGTTCGGCAGAACAATTTGTGATCATTAATGTTAAAAAAATCCGAAGAGCTATTTCTGTGTTAGGAAATACATCGGCTAATTGATCTTCCATTAGAATCTTATACAAATGACTATAAGTTTTGTCAAAGTAGTCGGAAATGTCCTTTTTAGGAACTTTGTCTAGTTCGTCGGTCGTCGCCTTTTGAATGCGGCCAATTGAGTTTTATTTATTTGAGTAAAATTTATTTTCAGTTCTGATTATATTTCCTTTCACTCTCTAGAATTTTATGTTTGTAAGAAAATTTTAGAAGGCTTTTTCATTTTTTGGGGGCCCCCTAAAATCGGGGGCCCCAGGCAACTGCCTATTCTGCCTACTTGTTAATCCGGCCCTGAGTACTATACCGAAATCAACTTAGTAAAAAAAGTCGTATAAATGCAATATTCTTAAAATACAGTGACTAATTAAAAAAAAGCTTGAAAAAGAAAAATGAGTATATAATAGGTTGGCTGATAAGTCCCCGGTCTGACACATAGATGGCGTCGCTAGTATTAAATGCATATTATTTTTATATAGTACCAACCTTCAAATGATTCGTGTCAAAATTTGACGTCTGTAAGTCAATTAGTTTGTGAGATAGAGCGTCTTTTGTGAAGCAACTTTTGTTATTGTGAAAAAAATGGAAAAAAAGGAATTTCGTGTTTTGATAAAATACTGTTTTCTGAAGGGAAAAAATACAGTGGAAGCAAAAACTTGGCTTGATAATGAGTTTCCGGACTCTGTATTTTTTCCCTTCAGAAAACAGTATTTTATCAAAACACGAAATTCCATTTTTTCCATTTTTTTCACAATAACAAAAGTTGCTTCACAAAAGACGCTCTATCTCACAAACTAATTGACTTACAGACGTCAAATTTTGACACGAATCATTTGAAGGTTGGTACTATATAAAAATAATATGCATTTAATACTAGCGACGCCATCTATGTGTCAGACCGGGGACTTATCAGCCAACTGTTAGTTTCATCATATAGTTTCACTAAAAAAGCTCGTTATTTTTATTATTTAGTCCGATTTTCGAACTCGAAATTTTCAACATATCATTACGTTTCATGACTAGGACAAGGGATTAACACTAATTTGGAGAAGTATGTGTGTATGATCGATATCGCGCGAACAAAAAATTATATCAACTTCGTTGATGTGTCGATCGAAGCGTATTAACGGTAATATGATTCGAAAAGAATTTCATAACATTCGATCGCGTCTTTTCGAGTCGTCCGAGTTTTAATTTTTTAAGTTTTTATTATGCTGAGAAGTTATTCGTGACGACCTCAAGGGTCGCACCAGACTCTATCCACGGCTTGTTTTTTGTTGGTTAGCTTGTGTATTTTGGTAGATGTGATTTGAGTTGGTTAACTATTTTTACAAATTCAAGTAACTGTATCTGGCTATAAGTGAAAAATTAAAAAACGAAACGAGATTGTGAGATGAAATTGAATGGTGTATTTAAAGTAAGAATATATCAATTATATTTGAAACAAATAAACAAGTTTTCCAGTGTCGGATTAAAAAGAGTAAAAAAGGTGAATTTTATATAAGAGGGGGACTAAATATACCAGGAGAATTTATTCCAGGGTCAGGAAGTTCATTAAAGAAGACAAAAAAAGGGGAAAAAGACAATTTTTTAGAAAAGTGCACCACAAAGAAAACACCAAGGTGATTAACGAAAAATATCCTATATATGACGAAAATATAATAGATTTTTTAGCATACATTTACAGAATGTTCGATTTACATCTTGGCATATAAATATCACGAGTATGGCAGAATACATGCGTTAAGCAATGCATCTAAGTGAGATAGTTGATATGCGTTGAGATAGTTGTAAGACGCTGAGAGAGTGGGAGTTTCTTAGTTGCATAGATGAACTACAATAGATAAGTCACAATACAAGTCACTTTTGTAATTTCATATAACACCTATAATACCTCTTACTTAGATGCATTGCTTAACGCATATTCTCTGTCATACTCGTGATATTTATATGCCTAGATGTAAATCGAACATTCTGTATAATAAAAACAAACAATATAAAAATTTTTCAAGTTTTAATGTCTAGACTTCCTTCAGTAGTAAAGAGAAATTTTTGTAATTTGATTAAAATTTAAATGAATAATATCATGATAGTGAATTCACAAATATTGCAGAATAATTCCTAATATTAATGAACAACAAACTCCCTCCATATACATTTAATACCTATGTGTGTGATATTATGTAATTGTAACAACAAACTTAGGTAGGTATGTATTAAATGAACTTGTCATCAAAAATTGCTAGCTCATAGCACATACAAACATACAGTGTAAATGAATTAAAAATATTTTATTTTACTTTTTTTTTTGCATTGATATTTTTTATTCACCTGACATACAAACATAAATAAAAATTTACAATTCACTGTGTTATGACAACATCAGTAAAGAAATGATGAACTAATTTTTTTTACAGGTATTATTGTAAAGGCACTGTCACCGCCATTCAAATATTTCTAATATATATGTCTCAAATGTTATTGTATTTTATTATTTTTCTTATTATATATGGAAAGATATTTCTCTTATCGTGGATGGAATCAGCTTTTAGTTCAAGAAGAGGTGGCAAAAGCGGATTTTTTCGTCTAGAGGAAATCAAATATTAATCTATTAAATGAGTGATAAGGAAACCCAGGTCCAGGGAAGGGCCTTGTCCTGCTCCTCTTCGATACGTCTATGTCTCTGTTTATGTTAAGTGACTAAAATAATTTCCGAGCATCAATTTTTTAGTAAAATTATGCAGAAAAATAGAATTAGAGATTCGTTGCTAATTTGGAGTGAAATTTTCACCGATAGAATTAATAGTAAAATAATTGTATAAGTAAAGCAGTTATAGAGTTCGAGCAAAATAATTACTCAAAACAACAAATTCGTCAATTCTTTTGACCAACTAATTAATTGGCAATTTAAGGAGGCAGGTAGGTTAGGTTAGGTTATATTGGCTGTCCACGAGGGACACACTTAGGCTATAGAGCCCATTGTGATACCATATATGCGTTTTACCACTTTTCCGCTGATAATTTCATTTATCAGCTCCTCAATTTCAGAGGCTGAGTGCTCCTCCTTCATGCATATACCATGCACTACACCAGCCCATCACAATTATTAATTAAATAAATTTTGTTGCGACGGCGGGAATCGAGCCCGTTACCCTGAGCATACCGCGGACGGAAAAGGTTACGCCTTAACCAACTGCACTAATAGGGCGACAAGGAGTCAAGTAACTGCTTGCTAAAATATATTGTTTAAAACAAAGGTCGAATTTTACAATAAATTTTACTATGTTTGTGAACCTATTACTCAAATTGTGAAAATGCGATGACATGCTTCATCCTAATGTGAAAAACGCGGATTGAAAGTCAGCCCGGAGCCAGCGGAATCCAGCATTCCATTTTGATATTAATTATTAATAAAAAAGAGTTTTTTATAAAAAAATTTTTAACAAAAAAACAGTACTGGCGTATTTACACCCGTGAAGGCTGTGAGCCAATCGAAATCACACTAAATTTACATTTTTCAGTTTGTTTTTATGGAATTTACGTTTAATTAGACAAACCATTTATCATTTTGCTTGTTATTTAAAATGATGTGTTGATGTCACTGGCGCTTGAATTTATAGTTTAGAAAAACCATCAATTAAAAAAAATTTTGTTTAAAAATATTTCTTAGTAATTTTTAGTCAACTTTCGAAAAAAAAAAAAAATAATAATAAAAAAATATGCAACTTCTCTACTTTAAGGTTTTGAATGACAGGTTCCCAAAAATTTTCAAAATTTGTAAAATTTTCGATTACAGTTTTGAACTATATTCTTATTGAAAATTTTTTCATGATTAAGCGTGGTACTTACAAAATAATCTGTATATTATAAGCATTATTTTTAGTCTTATTTTATCCGAAAAGACAGACTTTTGCATTGAAACCATAGTCAACGGGGAGGGGTTTAGTTAAATTAGAGGAGCTGTAGAGTGAACAAATCTTTAATAAAAGTTTATAAACTTTACTAAATTTACGTAAAAGTACATAGACGGACAGACGGACAGACAGAAAACCGGAAAAGGACTAATTAAGTGATTTTACGAACACCTATATCAAAGTTTTGTGCGTAGCATCAATATTTTTACTAAACTTAATAATACTATGATATATTTCATATATGTATACATAGTGTAAAAAACATTTAATGAAGGGGGAATATGACCATAGTGATGGAACTCTACCACCCACAAGTTTTTTTAATTTTATTATTATGATTTGTTTGATATTTACAAACAATATAAAGGCGTTGTTTATCAACAATAATGAACATATAGTAGACATTAAAAGTGAGTATTTAACATTTAAATGTATTTAAAATATGTTTGTTTTACAGACACACAAATTTAATATAAAGACCACTTTCTATAATAAACTTTTAATATATCTTACATAAGTCTTGTTCACTTCTTTAGGTCGGGGTCATAATATAGGCGTTATTATGACTATGTATCCTCAAGATGTGTTATTACGGGCATACTATTAACATTCCGGCTTGCTGTTTTCAATATTTAGAATCTATTTCCATTGATATCATCACGAAAATATTATTTAATCCACTTCTAATCATTACTTCTAGATCGTTTTATTTTCGGAAGTCATACTGTTTGAGTTGTTTTTCGATTATTGGAAGGTGTTAATTAATTTTTAATCTTGAAATATATTTCGAATGAACCGATTTATATTACCTTGCATTTTGAACTAAAAGAGTACTCAAAAACCATTCAGAAAAGTAATTCCAAAATAAACACAAGTAAGTAATTTGAATAAAAAAGTAGATTTTTCATTGAAAGTGATAGTTTTTTACATATTTCTATTTTCTACCTTCATCTATTTATTTTCTACTCCTTCTATAAAAAAAGCGCTTAGGACTTGAGTAGGGCATAAGGTAAAGTATTGTCAATCAAAAAACAAAAAATGATTTTTAATAATTAAATTTTATCACAAACTATAATGGTAACAATGGCAAATAATAATTGGACCTTGTCCAAGCAGGTACCCCTTGTAATCCGATATAGCTCTAACGTTAATTACAATACGGATTTATTATAAATACATGAATTCTTCGTGGCTGAAATTAGCAAATTTTTGAAGTCTTATCACTTTGATATGTGATTTTTCGGATTATATAGTATTGTTTTTCAGAAAGTTCGGGGCTACAGGGGGTTCATGGCGGTATTTTATAGTCTGACAAATTCGATAATTCGACACCACTTTGTAAAACGTGTGTCAGATTATCGCGGGTCCACTGTAGATCGTCAATATCCGACGTGTTCGGGTTTTCAAGATAATCAGAAACTAAATTTTTACTTATAAACGATAATTAAAAAATTTTAAATGAGTAGATTTATGTCTCTTGTGGGTTGTTTGATAAGATCTTACTCAATACCAGCTTTATTAGGCTCTCACATGTAAATATACAACAACTTCCATGAAACGAATGTTATACTAATAATTTTGATATAATTTCTTGATGTTTGCATTCAAAAATTTCTAAATCATTACAACAATTATTTTTGTATGAAAGTAAGAGGATTGAGGAACAATTAATAAATTCCGTTGAGTAGAAACGCTACTTTTCGTTGCGCTACGTTTCGCGCTTGAATTAGCACTTCTTCACGCGATCTATAATCAAAAAATGAAATAAAATTCAAGCTACTTAAATAAAGTTAATAAAAATTGATCAAAAATCAATACTATATACCTACCATGAAGTTTGAGATCTCAACATTGTCTTTCAAAATTCATGTCATAGTATACACATATGTATTTTAAAATGATCAATAATGAAGTCATAATTGAATAGTAATTTAAATTTTAATTTATGGCAACTTTTTTTTCGTCTTAAATTTCTTCTCAACGGAATTTATTGTTTCCAATCATGTTACTTTCATACAATTAGACAACAACAATTATTATCTGTGAAGGTGTAAGTATTAGTGTGACATAACTTTTCTCTGAAATTGATTTTCTAACTGGAAAAGTAAAACAGTAACTTTCTAAAATAATTTCTTTGATTAAGTTTTGTTTGATTAAAATTTACTCTTGCGTTTAGTAACGTAGAATTATTTTCAAAATTTATTTCATATAGAAATTTTCCATAAACAGTAGATTAAAGTAAAAACGTGTCAAATAAATAACTTGTATTTCACGTGTATGATGTTAAACTAAACAAACAAATGAGTTGCAATGTTTCAATTATTTTACAAATTTTATCAGGTAAAAATTTTATTTATGCACTAACGTACGAAACATAGTAAATGTAGTGATGTGACGAATATTCACATAATTTGTCATTTACATTTACATCAGCAAGAAACGATTCGAATGATTAAAACAGTTAAAAAATGATATTATATACGAAGATGTAATGAAAAACAAATAATAAGATTTATATATTTATACCATGTATCTATATGAAATATATCAAGTTTAGTCCCAAGTTTGTAACGCTTAAAAATATTGATGCTATGAACAAAATTTTGGTACCTATACGTGTTCATGAAATCACCTAATTAGTCCATTTCCTGCTGTCCGTCTGTCTGTCGTCTCTCCGTCTGTCATCACGATAACTCAAAAACGAAAAGAGATGAAAACTGTGCTTAGAACATAAAAATTGAGGTCGAGTCCGTAAATGAGCAACATAGGTCAATTGGGTCTTGGGTTCGTAGGACCCATTTTGTAAACCGTTAGAGATAGAACAAAAGTTTAAATGTAAAAAATAAACAACTTTTGTTTTAAGATTTTTTTCGTAAACATCAGTGAGAGCGCAAATTATGCGCAAATTGTATAGTATGTATTATATGGGAATATCAGTTATATATGTGTGACATGTATGTGTAATGTGGCAGAGTAATCAACACTGTCTATACATGGTATTTCAATAATTAACTCAGTCAATTGTTTGTTTTCACTTGTGTTACTTATATCGGATAAAAAAAATGATTAAACAACTAGAGTCTTCAGGTAGGTTATGCATCAGTCAAAATTAGATTTCTTTTTTGTTCTTGTTAGCCAAATTGAAATATTCAATTAGAAATTAAAAATTGAAACAAAATCACAAATTCAATTTTATGTATTAAGTTAATACACGGGCACTTCATTTAAAAGTTAACATTTGGATTCGGGAATATTGGATATAAAAATTCGCATTTGCCAATGAACAAAATACAACATTCGTCCCATCACTAACACTGTGTTTAATTGTACTTATAAAACTGCACACATACAAGGTTATTAGTATATTTAATTGTACAAAAATTTTATAGTTTCGAACTCGAAGAAAATAATATGAAGTTATCTTGGAATGTTGATATAGGTAATCAAAATTTATGGTATTAAGAATTAAATTTGGTATAATCCAGAAACTTTTATGCAGAGCCAACTTATTTTAAAAAAAGCGAGAATGCCGTGGAGCGGGGACTTAAATTTCAAAACCACCCCCTGTTTGAGAATACCATCAATATTTCTAGATTATATACTATAAAAACAGTGTCAATAGTTGTTTTTTGGTCTAGTCTTGCTGTGTCAAACGCGCGATAAAGAACGAAGCTACAAAACCCTTCATTTTTATCTATAATTCTCTCATACTTTCCGTACATGAAATGTGGAATCACTTTCTAGTCGGTGGTACTAGTCGAGCCTAAAGGCTATAAAAGTGTAAAACTTCAACCATGTTTAACACCATAGTAATTATTAAAAAGATGCATAAACTTTAGCTTTGTTCAAACACCATAAATTGTTTATTTCTCGAAACTTAAGAAAATATTTGCTATAACCTTGGAGGCGCTGTAGCTGCCTGATTATTATTTCCCACTGAAAGTAATTGCAAAGTATCATAAAATATTCAAGTGGCAACCTTGTCACTACGTTAAGCTCAATCGAAGGTTTATGTGTTTTTAACTTGCCGTTGTACCTCCGGTTAACAAAAATCGTTTGGCTTATTTTTATTTTTGTTCTTTGGATGGTATCAACTTGCATCTGAATAAAATGTATTCAATTAATAGTTAAAAATACGCAAATGCATACTTTTTTGCAATTAGGTCTCATGCCAAATGACATCATTGCATTAAGGTTTATTCATTGTTCGAATGCAAACAATAAATTTTGTATAACAATACATTACATATATATAGAATGATTTAAAAAAACTTATCCAGGTATTCAACAACGTGGAGATTGACAAAGATTGTTAAGAAGATAGTGCAAACAATATTGTCATTTTTTGGTTTAAAGTGAACGGTTATGGAGATATAACCCAAAAAAGTTTTCTTTAAAATAGAGAGACTTCCCCCTCCTATTTTTGTAAGAATTTTGTACATTTACAATCATTACGTGAAACTGAACCTATTTAAATAAAAAAATAACTCCTGTAATTTAATGCAGAATAAAATATTCTGTAGTTTGAAGTAGTAGTTGTTCTTGTGTACAAAAATGATATAAAATGTATCTTGTAATTAAACGATGAATAGTTTAAAATTGGGACCAGATTTTGTTTAAAATTATAGCTTCCAAATAAAATAATATGAAATTTTTCCTCTTTTCCACGATTTTTTTAAGGGATATTTAAAGAATATTTCAGAATTTTGTATTATTCAAATAAGTATTTCATTTGATTCTAAATTCTAAAGAAACAAGTGAAAACAAACAATTGACTGAGTTAATTGTTGAAATACCATGCATAGTCATTGTTGATTTTTTTATCACATTACACATACAAACATGTGACACATACATAACTGATAATCAAGTATAGTATATATTATAAAATTTCCGCCTAATTGGCGCCCTCACAGGTAAACAATGATGTTTACGAAAAAATGTCTCAAACAAAAGTTGTTTAGTTTTTAATAAGGAACATTTTTTATATTTAAACTTTTGTTCTATCTCTAACGGTTTACAAGTTGGGTCCTACGGATCCAAGACCTGATTGACCTATGATGCTCATTTACGAACTTGACCTCACTTTTTACGTCCTGAGTACGCTGTAAAAATTTCAGCTCGATATCTTTTTTCGTTTTTGAGTTATCGTGTCCACAGACGGAAGGACGGAAATGGACTAATTAATTAGGTGATTTCATGAACACCTATGACCAAATTTTTTTTCTAGCATCATTATTTTTAAGCGTTACAAACTTGAGACTAAACTTAATATACTATGTATATTTCATATATACATGGTATAAAAATTCAGAGAACTCGACTTAACAATTTTATGCAAACTAACGTAATATGGATAGTTGTATTATAAAAGTGTATAACCAAATGGTTGTTTTTGTAGTAGTTTGTGGTAGGTATCCAATTGATGATAAAACGTTTGATAGAAATTGCAGTATTTGCAATGTCTTTTAAACCACGGTGGAAGAGATTCGAAGTTATGTAACAAACTTATTAAGTTTATTCTTCGCGTACATAGCTAGAAAAATCTCCTTTTAACACATTTGTTTCGAATTATGTAAGCCCCAAAATGTTTCAGAATATTTAATTATATATCCAAAGTATACTCCGGCTTTACAATTAATTATTATCTATCGTTCTCAAAGTGTGAACGATCACTTTAAAATCACCTGTATACACGTTATTTGATGACAAATAGCCAAACGATGCGATGAATGGATGTATGTATGGACGGATGGATATAGATGCACGGTTATGGATGATGAAATACATTAATTATTATTATTGACCGGAAGTACTTTAATACATAACAACAATAAAAATGTATTATCATTATAGGTAGAATAATATTGATTGTTATTGTAATTATTAAATCATACATTTATAGAAAATTGAAGCAACACTTTGTTTTTAATCATGAAACTATAATCATTTTAATTAAATTAATGAGATAAAACTATATTTTATTTTTGTTCAAAAATACTTTCTAAATTTATTCAAAACTTAGGACTAAATTTTTTGATAAATTACAGGGTTGTTCAATAAGATGTTACCAGATTAATGGGAGATTTTTGTTTCAAAAAACTTAAATAGGTGAAACATAATGTCCAAAAAGATATTGTCACTTAAATGGGTGAGATGTGTATTTTCAGAACATATCATAAAAGTTACAAAAAACTGATTTAGGAAATTGGGGCAAAAATCGAAATTTACCCCGACAAATTATTCGGGTATGTAACCCTAAGCTAGCTTTTGAAACATAATTGAGAACTCTCTCCATTAAGTTATCTTTTTCCGTAGAGCCTTCTTTTAACAGAACCAATTTTGAAGGTCATCGCCTATATTTTAGTTGTTCCGGGTACGGAACTCTAAACTGGCACTTGAAACATAGATAAGAACACCCTTTATTAAATAACCTTTCAAAAGAGACAAAAAAAATCGGTTCATTAGTTTAGGCGCTACGATGCAACAGACAGACAGACACACACACATATTGGTCAAACTTTTAACACCTCTTTTTTTCGTTCGGGAGTTAAAAAGGGAAAATTGGAGACCTATACCTGCTTTGATCCGAACTTTTGTTACGAGTGAAAACCTAAATTTTAAACATTTTGGAACTGTAATAGTAGATTTAGTCCAAGATATTTTCACAGTGATTGGTAATATGATATCAAAAATAATTTCATGGTGAAACAAACCTATTTATTTGTAAAATTCGCGCCCCACCAATTTGTTGCATGTATGCAGCCACCAAATAAAAATTTGTGAATACTCATAACTATGAAAAAATCTGCTGTCAAGCTAATTTATGCCTATAAATTTTGCGTGACGTTACACCATATTTATTTACATTTAAATCACAGATTTTAAAAATAACCTTCGATTTATGCTCAATTATTTAGCACAAGCAGAGTATTTTTAATTGTTAATCAGTATTGTTTGCAAATTGTATTTAAGGTAATAAATAAATATTTTATCAATTATCGATTATTTAAAAAATTTAAAACCTGTTGAAAAACCAATGACATAAACATGTAGGCTACACAGAAAGCGTGCCTATGAAGGGTTTGCCACGAAATAAGCGATCGAAAAATTTATTTGAAATAATTCATTTTGCTACTCTTGACTAGTTATATCACACAAATTATCGTTAAATACTTCACAAAAAAAATCTTTTTGATGTATATAATACTAGCTTTTTCTTGCGGTTTCGTTCGCGTTAATGATTCATTTCAATTCATATAAGCTAATTCATTAAATGATTCATTTAGTGATTCATTTACTGAATCATTGATTCATTTAGAGAACATATTTTATCCTCACCCGGGTGGCGGTAAAAATTTTCGATTTTTGCCATAAGATTAATGGAAAAGGTTTTTTACCATAAGTTTCATATATAGAAGAAAAAATATAGTTTTGGATATGTTTTTCCCATTTCCGCGGGCTACGCCGTATATATCTTCAAATTTTAAGATATTTACTTAAAAATTTTTTGTTAATTTGGATTTATGACGCATCTTAGGAAAAAAACACCATGATTATAGGGAGAATAGAAGTGAAAAGGGTAGTCTTAAGAGTGCTTTTCTAAAGTTATGATTGAGATATTGAAATAAATATTATAGCAGATTGTAGTGTTTATCCTATTCTGATATATAAGCTATAATATTGTGAATAATACTGCACGAATAACCTAACACTGAGAAATAATTGTTTCCCCATGCAAACTTGTATCTAATCCTAAAATCCCATGTATGTCTAATCCGACAATTATCTATAAATTAATTCGGCGGTTTTGGCTTGAAAACGTATCTGACAGGCAGACAGAGTTACTTTCACATTTATAATATTGGTTAGTATTCAAGCTGTTTAATTTAAGTTTACATTTATTTTTACCATTCTTAATGGAAACATATTTCTCCCAGGGCGGAAAGTGTCAACTTTCGTTTCGCTGTGCTAAACGAGAAGACCACCTCCATCGTGAAGCAAAATAGTATATACACACCACCGGAGCGTGTAAAGAAAGTCTCAAATTGTTTTTCATGATGAACATGAGATCTGAGACATTCTTTATGGCATCATATTGAAAACATTTATTCAAATGAATTATAAGTTGTTTAATAAAAGACCGAATTTATCCCTTGACATAAGATCTATGCCCTTGGAATTGCAATGATCATGCAGTGTTTACTTCGTAAAACTCTATAGTTTTTGAAAAGAAAGAGTACATTGACTATCGGAAAAAGGATATTCAACATAATTACAATATTGAAAATAACAACAAAAATTTGAAAATGTATCAACAAGGTTTTTACAGTCAAAAAAATCTCAGATCTTATTTATTGTGTAGTTGTAAAACTATATTTGCAAGTTACAGAGTGAACACCAAATTCAAATATATTTTAAAGCATAATTATCGAGGTTTTTTTACTAAAATCTCCCATAATGTGCTTTTATATTTGAGTAAATTGTCATAGCCGACTGCCTTATTGAAAGCGGAATACATAATTACATTACGATATCTTGTTCCGAAATTGTCCAGGGAACCGACAATTTTTTTTCAGTTTATTTTCTTGAAATATTAATAGTATTCTCTTGAGACCATGTCTTTTGGTCACAGTAGCCGATCATGCGAGAGGTCGTTGCGTCGAAACCCATTAACGCCAATAGTTTTTTTTATTTTGTTTTTAAATTTTCAATTTAAGAAAATTAAAATTGAAAATTAAAACCCCATAATTTTATATATAGCGATAAAAACATGGTTCCTACCGTCTTTGTTAGTATTTATTTTCTAAAAATAACTTTCTTTTGAATTTTTGCTTAAACTACTCCAGAAAAACTGTGTACAGTACTTTTTATATATTTTTCTAAAAGCAATACCAAATGATTAACTTTTGAAACTAATGAAAGAAATGACTTCAGTCGAAAAAGAACATTTATAGTGTGTGATTAAAAAAATTGCATCAAAAGTCTGCCAAGTCCCATCTGAGGTAATGTCGGTGTGTAAAGCTGATTTTAACCTTCTTCATCGGATCTTGAGTTCATCGAGGCAATAAATAAAAATTCATGTAATTATATATATAGCTCCGTTACTTTGAAAAAAATCTGCCTCGCACCATTCTGAAGGCACGAGATGACCACGAAAGTTGATACCTTCGACTGGGGTTTCTTAAAAAATCGAAGTAAAGTAAAATTAGGGAGATATTTTCTAATTTCATATTGTCACTGTCTTGATCAAATATTAATGCATTGTTTATTTTATACGTTCAATATGAGGTCCTTTTGACGAACAGTCCCGAATTTACAAGTTTAAAGAGTGGAGGTGCAGGGAAGACACAAAATTGATTGAGGAGTGGTTTAAGTCTTTGAATTAAATTAACTAAAAAACACGCTTTATTAATTAATATATGGATTAAAAGTTTTTTTTAAAATATTAATTCTACGTTAAAAGCGTTGGGCTCTGGAATTCCGTTTAACTAGTTATCAGTAGAATGTAATGGTATGCCCCCATCTCTGTTTTTTTAACCATTCAATTGGTTTTTTTCTTTTTTGTCCACATATTTAAAAAAAAGTGTATTAAAATTAGTTTAAACCATATTTTTGCATCTTAAAGATTTGTGGTTTTTTACTGGAGATTGTATTTAATTATCATCATATTTTTTTTATTACTTAATTTTCTTTCATTTACTTAATCTTTTTTTTTTTTTTTTTGTTCTAGGTGAGTTTCAAAAAGCTAAAAAGTTTCTCTCGATCATTTTTCTCTAATATCGTAAGTACAGTTTATCGATTTGACTATATTTTGTATGTCTGTGTATGTGTGTGTGTTTATTACGCTAGTTATGAACCGGGTTTAATTGATAGGGTATGCTTTCTAAATGGTCCCATATAAATTTCCCCAAAACTAAGAGGGAGGGTTCAATTCAAAAGTGATGATTTTTTTGAAATTACCAATTTTCAGCAACTATTAAAAATTTTCAGAAAATATAAACTGTAGAAAAGGTAAAATATAAGTATAAAATAAAGAAAAAATTTAAAAATAATTTTAAAGTAATTAATCTAATCAATATTTTATAATTCAACAGGATCAAATAGAGCAATTCAGCGAGATCATATACTTTAAAAGAATTGGTTTTAACTTTTTTGTACAATATTTTGAAGTTGGTTCGGTTCTATGTTTATGTACAGTAAAATTTTTTTTAAAGTTTTTCATCGTTCTAATTTTTTGACAGCACCTATCTTTTTTATCACACTCAATATAATTCACTTAGTGTATTTAATAAATTATTATCATTAATATATATAATGAATTTAATACGTATGTTTTGAGTAATTATTATTAAATGTTGTTATATAAAAGATGATTGTATTTATAATCACCTTATGTTAACCTTGAGTATTGTAGTTTTAGTTAGTTTTTTTTTTAATAAAACATCACAGTAATAAATATTAATTTAATTTTTTTATTAATATTTTAATTAATTTAGTACTCTTATTCTGTAATAAACAGGGATAGACACATATTAAGAGTTTATATATATTACATAACTGTAAACTGATTGTAATTATTAACTTACTATATGCATAGTTTTATTTAAACGTCGAAAAATTTATTAGTTCCTGGTTTTATTCATACAGCTCTTTCTTATTTTATGTTAAAGTTTTGTCTCGAAAAGGAATGCGCCATAATTTTTACGTATTGCTGCATACATAGTTTTTAATTAAATAACATTCTCTTCCGTAATCATGAAGTCTTTGGAATTTGTCAATTAACAACCCCTAACGGATATTACAATTTATTCACAATTTCGTTTAACCTCAAAAATTATCAATGTTTTCTACTATATTATGCATATATCATACATAAAAACCTTCCTTTTGAATCACTAGAAAAAAACATCATCAATCAAAATCCGTTGCGTAGTTTAAAAGATTTATGCATACATAGAGACACGTTATGGGAAACGACTTGGTTTTATACTATGTATTGATTGTTTAGTATCAAAAATAAATGTTTTTAAAAAGACAGGTCATTTTGGTGGGGTTTTCTATCTGCCAGATGATCAAAAAACCCTACTTTCAAGCATCTTGCAAAATCCCTCACAAATGGCCTGGCTTGTTTATTTTCTACATTTTTCACTATTTAAATTGACTTCAAAGAAAAATTCAAGTTGCCTTAAAGTTATTTTTGGCAACTAACAAATTTTATATGTTTGATAATATGGGGGCTCTAAAGATACAGATATCCTCCACGGATTTTGACGAATTTTCAGAATGTCTCCAACACCTACCTAAAAATATCTACCAACTCCCGGACTAAAACGTCATTTGACAAGTGGAATGATTTTTTAATGAAATGAGTAAACGATCGAATCGAAAGTGTTGTGTTGGGAATAATCCAGAATTGACATTTAACCGTTTTTCTGGATATTAAAATAAATAAAATAAAATAAATAATAAAACACGAGATGGCGTTTTACTTTACTATCGTATAAACATCAACGTTTAATTTTTTAGATAAATATTTAAAAATCAAATCCATTTACCAAGTGAAAAAACAATTGACAGAGTTAATTGTTGAAATACCATGTATAGACAGTGTTGGTACGCAATTGTTTGTTTTTTATAAACATTTTTTACATTTAAACTTTTGTTCTACCTTCAACGGATTACAAGATGGATCCTACGGACGGATTGGATAGACCCAATTAACCTATGTTGCTCATTTATTATTAACTCAATTTCACTTTTTATGAACTCAATTTTCAGCTTGAATCTCTTTTTGTTTTTGAGTTATCGTGACTATAGACGGTCCGACGGACAGACGGACAACCGTAAATACACTAATTAGTTGAATTTATGAACACCAAACTTGGGACTAAACTTAAAATACCTTGATATTTTTCATATATACATGGTATAATAATAATAAATAATAATAATCAATACTGACTAGCAAATTTTTTTCTTCCATTGTTTTTTAAAAAGTTTTTTTCATTGTGCAAGAAGTGTTCAAAGTTTTTATTCTAGACCTGAAAGTTTATAAAGATCATATTTAAAAGACAAAAAAAAATTTTTTTCTTCTATTACTTGTTAAGTGTGCAATAAAATTATTTAGTACGTCATAATCTATAATTGTTTTCTTTTTATGTACAAATAGTTATGGAAAAAATTCTATATATGTAAATTTTAGATATCGCTCGTAATGACGCACGGAATCTCACTGCATACATTTTAGAAAAGTTCATAATTGCTAGTGATATTGGAGGAATGCAAAAAGTATTCGAAAAAAAAACAATTTTACCAAAACATAAACTTCAAATGTTAATCTATGACACAAAATCCGTATGCTTTAATGTATTTATCTATATTAATTTCTGCTATTTATACTTCAACTTATTGTTGTCGATGAACGTTTATGCGAAGCTTTCCAAATTCGATTGCTTCATTCAAAGTAAATTTCGTTCCTTCTTCACTATAATTTCCTTAAGAAAGTAACTTTTTTTCTTTGTTAATTGGTTTTATTTGTGAAATACTCGTCGTTAGAATGAGAAAAGTACAGTCGGGATGAATTTTGTTATGGTCGAAAAACCTTCTAAAAAAATATTTTTAATATATTTTTTAACACGGTTTTATTATTATTCAAATTAAGATGAGCATTTCTGTGGGCTGTATTATGCATTTTGTTAAAATATATCCCCTTAAGATTAAGGGTAATATTTTATTATTATTTGTTTCAGGTTGATGCGGTTTTTTCGGATTTGTAAATATTTTTTAATTTTAAGACTTTTTAATTTTAAGAGGTTTAATGCTACTGAAGAGGATTGCCAAAGCAATCGAAACCGGTCTAGCTAATTAATAATTTTATAATCTAGCTAAATATTTTTATTGTGGGTCCTTAAGGGGATATATTTTAACAAAATACGGTTTTATTAGCTTCATACGTATGTTAGTATGGAACGGAATTTTTGAAAATGATTTTGAGCCCTTTCAAAACGTTGGATTAACTCGAAATTAGACATACTTTTCAAAAATGTATGACAATACAATAATTTAATAAGTTTATTTGATTATCCTGATCAGGATTTTCAGGATTAACGTTTTCCATATCTAAAAATAAAATATATATATTTATTTGCGCTCCCACCATATTTATACTGAATTTTTGATAAATAAATAATAACAGTAAGGTGAATTAAAAGGTAGAAAATAATTTCTATAAATTCAAAAATATCTTTTTTTCTTAAAAAAGCGTGGGGTGTTGTTTATGATATTTTATAATGACTTTACAATTATGTATTTTCTGCTTATAAATTACGATGGGATGTAATAAAATCTTCACAACGTTTTTTTCGCTACGGAAAATAGCTTTACTAATAACAAGCGGGTTTTGTGTTACTTATATCAGTGGTAGGACACAAAACGGTTGTTTTTCCTTGTGTGTGTAGTAGGTGGAAAGTACAACTGAATCGATAGTAGCGCTGTCATCTTATGAAATTTACAATAAATCATGCGTTTTATTTAAAATATAACTAATTTGGTAAATGTCAAATTAAACTTATTGAAAAATAACAATTAATTAAACTTGTTAGATTAGAAATTGTTGATAATAAGGGACAAAAATATATAAATAATATTTTTTTAAATGTAAATTAACAGAATTCCATGTTTAAGTTGTTAGAAAATAATATTAAATTTTCAATGTAATCTTTTTTTACAATCCATATGCTTATATGCCATCCATAGAATTATTTTTATAATGTAGTGTATCGTTACCATGGAAACGCCTGAAATAAACCTCATCGACGGTGTGATTACATGTATGTATACTTAATTGTATAGGGAATCGGACTTAATTTTTTTTATCACTTCAGATGAAGAATTCTTCCTTCACGAATAGAAAAATGAAGTTGGCTTTTTAAAATCTTTAATAGTATGCAAGATATGAACGTTTAAAATTCCTAATTAAACAAAGAGGAAGACACCCACTACCGACGTGGGTATCGCTATAGAGATTACATATAAAATTTTGTTTTGCTAAAAGGAGATGGGCAATCTTTGAATGCAATCCTTGATTGCTTGCAACTTCTTCGTTTTTTAATCAATTTTAATTTCACTTTCAAATATCATGTTATCAAGTCTAGTTTTACATTTTTATGGATATTATGGCCTATTCGACATCAGGATTATCCCGTATTATGCTTATTAAAACTCCAGGAGGATATACAGCGAATGTATAAAATATCAAGTCATAAAAACATTCCAAAATAACCGACCTTCCTCTATAATATTCTTGTGATACATACAAGTGTTTTTTTATTAATAGTTGAACAAAGAAGCTACAATAATATATATTAATAATAATGGCTACAACAATTTATTAATTTGTAAATTATCTGTTTAAATAAATTCTGGTTATAATACATAAATTGTTTGTATTTTATTGACATGCCATTCAACGAACAAATACTTTTAAAATTATCTTCCTGATAAATTATATTTTCATTAATATTTTTATACTTCAAGGTAAGTTGTTATATATACAAACAAATTTTTTTTTTTACAAAATAAGTGTAGGTATAATATTTGTTAAATATAACAATTAGTGAATGTATTCAGAAAACAGGCAAATATATGTATATTAAGATTGAACAACTTGGTAAAGAGGTTCATAATTTCACTGTTTTTGTCGCGATTGCGACAGGAACTTGTCGCTGCCAAACACCTAGGAATTGAATGGCAATTTTTTGCAATAAAATATTTATTTGTAATTTGTTTTCTGACAATCGATAAAAAAAATTATTATTCTAAATATGTTATCATATACCAACAGGCATTCAAGGAAACACCCATGCTAATCGGATAGCAAGAGAGAGTGTAGTACTTTGAATCAGAATAACATTTATGTATTTTTGAAAGATCAATATTTTCTGTTTACAGTACAGTTTATAGCACTCCTCAATAAGATGAATCTTTTTCGAGCATTTCAAATTAAAAAACAGTCGATAAAAACGACCAATACTACCTCAACCCAATTTAAAAAACATCTTCTTTACAGTGGTGTGTTGGCTATTTGTAACCCTCAAAATAATTTGGTATAATGATAATGAATGAATGCTCCAAAACTACTATAACTAATAGACCTTTTTCACATTTTTTTCTTTCTTTTAAATGAAAGTAAATGTTTCGATGAATGGGCTAATTTTTTTTCCGATTTTTTTTTGAGCCATGCGACCGAGAAAAAAAGAATTGAAAATCTTAAAAATTCAAATTGGCGAAAACGATTCGGAAACTCACGAAGCTATACGAATGGCGCTGTGACGTCAGTTCGTCCGTTGACTGTAACTAATTATCATAAATATACGGATTGCGAATGAAATAAACCGGCAATAACATATAAACCGGCCAATAGTGACGACGAAAAACTGTGTATAAAAATTCAGGGCACATTTTGCCTCGTACTGCGCAAACGTGATTTTCTCGTTTGACAGAAACCCATCCAATTGCAGTGTCCCCATAACTCTCCTTCGAAGACCTAAACATTTTTTTATGAAATTTTATTATTCACATTTTTTTTCTAGAATTTCTAGAATGTAACGTATTTTCTCATTAAAATTAGTACTCACAAAGTTGCTTTTACTCAACGAACTTCGGGTGCATTGAAAATGTCAGCTTGAAAACTGCTTTTCTAAATATACAAATAAATTTTTATATTTAGAAAGAAAGCCAGATAAAAGTTATTTTTTCAGAAACAGAATATAAAAGTTCTCAGTCTGATTATTCCATCTTGACCAAGTATCCTCTATTAAGTAAACAATTTATAAATATAATAAATCCCCATAAGGTTATTAATTATAATATGTGTATGATATTTTAAAAATATTTTTAATGAGATGCACAAAAAGATGATGATTAATTGGTTCTTTATACGTATTAAAAAAATATATTTGTATTTTTCTTTGCAAGATTTTTAAGGAAATAAAAATAAAATTGTCTGTTTAACATTTAAATGTTAAATCAAACGAAACAATGTTAATTTGATCAAATTGGTTTGTTAATTAATAGTTTCTATTTAAAGATTCCTACAATGATGAAGTCTCGACTTTATTTTTGAAAGACACCCACAAGGTTTTCAACATTTAAGGTCATATACGTTAAATGTATAGGATCTGATAATTAAAAGGGTTTTGAAGTGAGTTATTTCAGGAAGGGTAAATAAATTATAAACAGTAAACTCGATTGAATCACTCACTGTTTATTTAAAAAATTTTATCATTGCTAATAAGTTTGTTGGAAAGCTTTAACTATGTAACCTTTTATTGGACTCCACTCCATCCTTCAGGATCATCGAACAAATTTATTTAAAACTTTTGAGAGCTTTGACAATTGACTATCCTTAAAAAAGTCAAAAACAAGTTTTACGTTTTTACACATAAACGGAGATAATTTTTTATTAAAGGAATATTTATCGGCTGAATACATATCTAGACTTTTTTTATTCAAAAAGCAGTACAATTTCAAGAAGATCACCCACCAGAAAAAAATAATACGTCCATAATAAAAAGTAAAAAATCTCCAAAATGTGCTTGAAATAAGAAAGATAGGAATAGAAAATTGATTTAAGCGAGAATAAAGAATAAAAGTCAATGTATTTTGTATACTGCAATGGATGTTGGAGGGTCAATTTGACGGAACATTGCGACCATGGCCTATACCTATGTAATTCCTGAATAGGAAATACCTAAAAATACCATTCATCTGATAAATACTTCTGCAATAATGAACTATCTCCATTTTTGTGAAAATACGTGAAACTTTTTTATTTTTTTAAAGGTAACCCTTAAATTTGATTGATTTGGCACAGTTATAGCTTTTATATACGTTATTATTGAATATTATAGACCTGGAGTTGCTTGTATTCAGTTACAATAATCTATTCATAATATTAATTTATATAGAAATACGAAACTCGGTTATTGACTATTTAAAGGACATTAATCCTGTATTGCTATTATATAGAAACTTCAACCAAAAATGTTTAACTCAAAAAATTTGAAAAATCATTTAAAATTACGAAACAAACACAATATTTTTATCTTTTACTCTCTTGTGATTATGTAACTCGAAATTGATAACAGTAATTTTTGATTGCGTGTTTAGAATTCGGTTTATAATTTAACAAAAACATCGCCATGTGTATATTGGTAATAGAAAATGAGGGTTCTGTAATCATTATGACAAATAAATTGCACGATAAATAATTGATATTATCATTTTTGATTTTGTAACGTAACTATTCGAAAACAATAATACCATAATGGAATTCACCAGGTTACAACCATTTAAATAATTCGTAGCGCAGGAGCTGCGTTACCTAAGTGAATTCCCGATATTGAACAATGACACATTTTTCTTAAAAGCGTATATTGCATTTTTTATTTTACTTATTATCTATTAACAATTTTATTGCAAAAACTAAGCGCTTAGAGAAAAAAATACAAAAATATTTTTAGTTTTAAAAAATTCAAAATTTTGTGCTTTGCGTACAAACCCCCCCCCCCCCCCTTGTTCACATGACGATTTTTCTCAGTAACGAACTTGACCTTTCAAATACCAAAACCCTTCTTGTTACCAAATTTGATTCAAATCGGACTTAATTTGCTTATATTTTTCCGTTTCTTTGTCATGATCGGGATATTATTTTGCTGATTCTTGAACAATGAGACACCTACAGCACCCTACAACTCAAAGTTTTTATTATTTTCGTTTTAATTAATTAAATAAATAATTATTACGATACTTTCTTTGAAATAATTACTGCACTGTGTAACTTTAAGGGAGACTGCAGTACCGGGGATCAAAATTTACATTGATGTGTTTTTTAAAAGCCATTTATTTGAATACAACAATGATAATAGTGTCTCATTATGGCACTATTATCCCTACACATTATGTATTTTTGGAAATTGTATGTATTTTTAAATATTAAACAGTCTCCGAAAAAAATTTGTGATAATGATGCATTATGATCTTTTTCTATTAAAATTGTAGGTATGTAGGATCATTCATCCCAGATGTTCTTTAAGCTTTTGATTCAATATCTAATTTGTACCGTTCACTCTAAGTAACACCATCATTTTCAGGCACGATCATCTCTGAGTATGTCCTGCTGTAATATCTTCAACTGATATTTTTAATTCCTTTTTTCAATTTATACTAAACTTAGTAGGATGATTAGTAAACCTAATCCATAAAAAGGACAAAATTATTAATAATTGTAGGATTTAGTGCTTCCCAATTATCATATACCTATCAGAGTACAAGTTGTTAGATTTAAGGTTCGTAGCTTTGTATCTTTTCTTTAGGTTATTTTTTAAACCCAGTACTAATTTTTTTTAAATTGTTTGGTTGTGTTAAGGATGTCAAGAGGATCCGGAAAATATGTCTGGGGGGGGGATATGACACATAGAAATTCGAGGAACCTTACAGGGCTACTTGGAACATTACCTACTATCATATTTAAGGCTCAGCAGACGGTTACCATGACCATCAGTAAATCATATGTACATCTCTCTAACTATTTGGAAAAGGCATGATATAAATAATTACTATGGAAATGAACGGTCAAATAAACCTGGTTCAATTCATTTCGCAAAGTGAAATGGTAAAGTAAAATAATTAGGTAATTTAAAACAATAATTAAAAGAGCAAAGTCCACTCAAATATTTCAATTTCAATTAAAATATTTCCAAAAATGTTCCAAAAAATGAGAACTCTCTAAAGTATTCTTTTCATCTCATCTGATGTCCTTGACCATCACTTTGATATTCATTTTAGGAGTGTTAAAAGTTTAAAGTGTTTATCTGTGCGTCCGTGTGTTTCTCAGTGCCAACTTTGTCTTCATAGAGTTGCTATTTCATAGATAAAGATGTCTGTCGTAAAACTATAGAGTGAATTCAAGATAAAAAGTATCCGGGGTTCTAAACCTTACCATACAAACAATGTTATAAAACACACCCAACTGAACAATTTATCGAATTGATAACGCTACACACACCTTACAAATGTGTTGTTCGAATAACATAGAAAAGAGTTGAAGATAATAGCTAAAGCATACAGAACACAAATCTAGTGATTATTTGATTTAAGTTAGAATGATGACTGACCTTCACAAACCTAGTTTTTTTTAATTGTTTCATATAAAATACAAGTAGTCGTATCACCTTGAAAATCATTTGGGGGTTGTAATTTTCTAGATTTAATAAAATTATATTCTATAGAATTCTATGTATGGTATTTATGTTAAGGATATTTGTAGCATATACACCGCACCCTTATTCTAGGTCAAGAATAAATTGTGGGTGATTGATATTCCACCTACAACTGACATTTAATCAAATAGATTTTGTTTGATTTGAAGGAAATGAAAGTGATAATTTAATTTGTAAAAATTTGTAATGGTTATTTCTGTTTGTTATGTATCTTCGCACAATCAGCCAAATATGGGAGACCTTAGAGATAACTATGCGAAGTATAAAAATTTCATGCATAATTTTATTTTAACATAATAAACCTAAAAATAAATTTTGGTATCTTTCTCCAAATGAATGGATCAATTTAAATCGGCATTAATCGGTTATATGTTTGACAAAACTTTTGGTTGAAGATTGTCAGGTCTTTGCCTAATTTCTGTTTGCCTGAATTGTGTACGGATTTGATAAATATATTTAAATTCTGCAAATTTTAAAGTTACAATTTTTGATTATTTTTCTTGATAAAATCAACCACCATTCTTGAGATATTTCAAATTTTAGAAATAAATTTGTACCTACTCTTTAAGTTAGATTGATAATTTTTCTACGTTGCATATATTTTTAGTGACTAAAAAATTAATTCGAATCTAACTGACCCATAAATGGCAATAAAGTTTGCTATTACCGGGGACAAGCATATTATTAATCAGGCATTTATGAATTGGAGCAGTAAACGAGCGTAGCGAAGGCATGCCATGTAATTAACCAAGTGATGAACGTAAAGTTTGTGTTTATTGGGCGGGCTAAGCGGGTCGAAGCATAGTATTGTTATAATGAATTGGACCTGCAGAATAATTAAGATTAATAATCATTGTTCAAAAGCTATAATTAAAAAAACTGTAGGTAAGACGAAGTTCATCGAGTCATCTAGTTTTAATTAAAATAAACCTGTAATTAAAAATAAAATAACTAAATTTGGTGTGGAGAAAAATTATTGACAAACTTAATCCATAAAATTTTAGTGCATGTATATACAAATTATTAACAAATTAAATTTAGTATAATCAATAAATATATAAGTATAATCAATTAACCGTATGAAGTAAAATCTCTAATTTCTTGTATAAATATTACATAGGTAATAATGAAAATTGAATATTTTGGAAATTTCCAAATTATTTTCTGACTAATAATTAATCAAAAATATTATTTGACATTCCAATAATGGGTTTTTTTCAAAACATTTAATATTAATCAGTTAAATTTGTCAAAAATTTAATTCATGTTATATGCTGATTTAGAAATTTAAATGTGTAACTCGCGTTTAAATAGCTTCAATATAGCATGAGTTTATCTCTATTTCGGATATATTACAAATCAGGAGTTCATTTCAGGAGTTCGATTTTAGACGATCTATAGAGATCTTTGTTCGATGTTCAAGTATGATCGAACACCAATCAAAGAATGTTCTCCATTGGTCAACGAATCGAGAACAGTTTGCTTGGCATTTACCACGAATGTTTGCGATAACTCGAAAGTTATCTTGTTTTGCAGTAAGCATGTTGGTTTTGCTTTCCAATTCAACATGTTTGTCACAGGCTAATTTTTATATATTCGAAGAATATTCATAATGTTCGCTGTTAGCCGAGAGCTATTTGTAAACAATGTTTTCTACACACTTTAGTTCTTAAAACACACTTTAATCTTTAGAACTTTGTCCTTTTTAACATTCAAAAAATTTAAAATTCACTAAATAAATACAAATTTTACATCATATAAATTACGTATTTTGATTAATTTTTCTAAGAAAAACCGAGCCTAATTAAATATTTACTAATAAAAATATAATTAACTTTTAACTAATTGTTAGTCAAAAATACACATACTTTTGAAATTCTTTTCAGTAAATTAAAAACAACGTAGTATAGGTTCTTAAATGATTCAGATCAAAAGTCATCATATTTTTTACTCAAGTCATTTAATAATGATTCATCATTCATGGAACATGATCATTCTTTATTTACCTCAATGAATGATTTAGGGGTAAAGGTCAATCGCTACTATATTTATTTTTTTTATTTGGAGAGTGTACCATGAGTTCTTAATAGTGCAAAACTTTTATGTATATGTTCATAATTATGGATATTTACTTTGACCACAAAGATAAAAATTTTCTTGCAAAAATAAAGAAAACTATCTAACCGTGATTCACCTTATCAGCTTGATCTGTGAGAAAAATTCGATGTACTACCTTAAAATACACACAAATTCTTCGAATGACAGGAAAAAGTCTCCATACGGTTGTAAAAAAATTTACAATTAATTCAAATTTACGAATCTACTGCTCATGGACTTTAAATATCGATTGAGTATTCATGAAGGAATTTATTTGATTCTAATAATTTTCAGATGCTTATTGTAAACTTGTAGGACGCACTAAATAAACTTTCAATTTCAATAATTAAGAAGCTTGCATTGGGGCATTTTGTGTAGAATTTTTTATTATTACTTAATTAATTTATTCATGATTTAACGCAATAAAAATTAATAAAATTGTATAATAAATCACTAGTGTTTTCAATCAAATTAAATTTATACAATTTAATTAATTATTCGTTTTTGATACTAAAATATTATGTCATTTTATTCTTTACTTTATTGTACACAGTGATTCGTTGATTTTAGATATTGTGTAATCAATAACAAAATTTGAATTCATCAAATAGAAATTTATTTATTATTTTATTGAAGTTAATCTTGCGCGCTCTTTGATTTTCGATGGATAGTATTGCCAAATTACTGAGTCTATCTTGTCTCATTGAGCTACGCACAAAGTTTTTGATCAACTTTAATTTACAAAAAGTCCGCTCAGATATCGCAGTAATGACAGGGGCAGTTAGGAACACCGGAAGTGCATACATCCAGATAACTAGGTGACAATGATTAATAATGAATGATAAAAAAACGGGATAACTCTTTGGCATTTATATCTTTTGAAAATGTTAGCCTGGTAGAAAGCAACTGAGAATAAAAAGAAGGTGACACGTTATTTGAGAAAGTTTTGGAAAAGATCTCTTCAATGAATTTGTGAGATATTGAGGTTGCAGTATTTTATAAGAATCCAAAACATTCTTCATTCCAGCAAACTCATTTTCTAGTTGCGATAATATTGTATCTAGCTTTGGGTAAAAACTATTGATTCGGAAGTTTTGTTCAGGATTGGTAAATATTTCATCCTGGGACCATTGATTGAATCGAGACTTGAGCCTACGTGTTCTTTTGTCTGAAAACTTTTTCTCTTCTCCCCTTGTTGCCAATTTCTGACACATTTATCAGTAATGTATCGAAAGTTACCTGCAAGGTTTTTATGTTTCGTAGCGCATTTGAGTTTATCATATGCAAAAAAAGTTCGTTTTTTTCTGACTGCAATTCGCTCAAACACTTAATTACATCTCCAAACCGTTTTTTCCAGAAAAGCAAGTTTTGATTGAATGTTTTCAAAGTGTGTGCACCATTTTCATAAAAGCTCTCTGTTTGCCTTCATGGAGTGATACGGCCGCCAAAAAAATTGTAAGTAAATTGAACAGCTTAAAAAAAACTCCTCAATGTTTCTATTGGATAATACTGCATCCTTCAAAGCAAGATTCAAATTGTAACAGCGCAATGTACAAAATGTGCAAGTGAAAATCTGTGATCCTTTTTTACAATCCTGAAACAGCACCGCTAAGAATACTGCACCTTCGTATGCCTGACCCCTACATTTTTGGACTCCAAAACACCTTTTAACCAAAGAATCTAACATAACTGATTTAAAGATTTTTTTTTTTTTTTTTATACAAATTATGTTTATAATAAAAATTATTTATAATTGTCATTTCACCGTACGTCCTTTATTTGTCTAGTATCTATTATAATACGTCAATTTTTAAATTCTCTAGCATGCAGGCGTATTTTATTGTATTTTAAATACATTCTATTTTAATTTTTAATATCTTATTCTGGTTTTTCATTATATAATACAATAATATAAAATATAATATAATTATAAGTGTCATATAATATCGTATTTTAAGAATAATTTATTGCTTAAAGCTAACATAATTATACATATATTTTTTATTTATATATATATTTATTAATTAAAAATTTAAATTTTCATTTAGGGTAATATATCAAAAATCGTGGGTATAACCAAAATGTTGGTATAACCAATTTATGTTTTGTATCGTAAGTTAAAATCAAACACCAGTATAAAAATATTTTGTTATTTTCGTCCATTTTAAGCTTGTCCCGTAATAAAAAATTTTCTAAGGCTGGTGAAAGAGGACGCTCTATTTACATGGTTTATTATACTTTTCTTCATGCTTGACTGAATATTCCATTGAATTTTAGATTTATCTTTATAATAAATTGTCTAGAAAGTATTTTTATTATTTGCTTATTTTAAATATGACGACTTCTATAAACATTTTTAGGATTTATTAATTAATTGCCTTTAAATATTTTTAATATAGCAATTATTGAAGTGATTAACTGTTATTTCCGGATATTCCCTCTAAATTGCCGTAAAATTTGTGTATATTAAATAATAATAACTATTGTCAATTTTTAATTGTAGCCGGAAGAAATATTTAGAAATTATATTTATAATTCAAATTATTATTAATATGATCTAAAATTTTATATTTATAATTTAGAAAAATAAATTTAACCATAGTATGATAGTATTAGCCAAAATTAATCTCTGCTACTATCCTCTGAATCAACATAAATTGGAAGTCAACATTCAACAAATGATGCCATTAAAGGTGAAGGGTTCGTCTACAGCCTTTTTTAACATTTTTTCTAAACAAACATTTCCTAGTTAAAAAAGTTGATAATAAAAATTTCAAAAGTCAAAGAACCTAAAAAAATTCTTTGTTTATCCAAAAAAACGACTTTTTCTAGTTCTTTCGCCAAATTTCAGAAATTACACTTAAAGCTATTTTTTTTGACGTTCAACTCTCGAAATTGGTATTCAGGAGACAATTAAAATCTTGGATGTAGGGATATACCTCAATCAGCCTTTGGAACTCCTGTGCCGCCTCAACTACATTGCGGACAAGTAAGTTATATGTTTGAGCTATATCAGCATTGCGATCTGTCAAATGGGTATATGACATCCGGTTTTAAATAATATTATTTGGTTTATACAAAGAATTTGTAGGTATAATTTAACATGAAATAGCGTTTTTAATAAAAAAAATTAAAATGTTTCTATCTAGAAATCTCGCTTCGCTTTTCTGAATAAATAATAAAATGAACCTGAATCTCAATAAAGTATCCTAAAACAGGAATATTATCACACATTTTAATGGTAAATATATATTCTGAAAATTGTATATATTATAAGTTTACCTTTTACTTTAATTTTCCATTGTTTTTTTTTTTTTTAACACCAGCCATCTCTATATATTATAAATGCGAAAGTAAGCATGTTTGTTTGTTTGTTTGTTACGCTTTCACGCTAAAACTAGCGAATGGTTTTTAATGAAACTGTACAGCAATATAGAAGCTCAAACTTTAGAATAGCACATGTGATCTAATTTATAAAGATATATTAATAATTTACCTGTGTAAAACAATCCTTACCATTATTTCGAGTGTTATAGAAAGGAGATAAGCGAAAGCAATCTTTATCAATCTTTACTTTTAAATCACTCTAGTTCGACATAATTCAATGACATATTCAAAATAATGTGATCTATTATACTCAAAAATGATGCGATATGCATACAATTTGTTTTTTTTACAAAAATCTTCTGAAAGTGTTATTTATAATAATATATTAATTATCACCTGAATCTTAATTAATGTAACTACAAATAATATCATTTGTAAAAAATTAAAAAATAATTTTTTTATTGAATTTATTAATTTATTTATAGTCGCTAATTAATTTATTTTTATCATTTTATTTATTAATACACTGACTTAATATTTTTAATGGAAAAATATGCTCTACCTGGAGAATTGAATCACGTTATCCATTGAGTGGTTTGGTAGATCAGACAGTTTCAGGGATCCGTTACAAAGTACAGTTTTTTTTTTATTAGGTACTTGTAATATACTTTGCTATTTAATTGGCCCCTTAAAAGCTTGCACAAACTTGTGTTTGTTATTTTGATACACCGGTTTTTTATTACCTTAACTCGCTAATGTGACGGCGAATCTTTCAAGTTTGGCGATATAACACTTTTGAACAGAAATCGAAACTTGTTGATAATTCTCCTGTATTCTTTGAAATGATTGGCTATGATTAAAGTGCTGCTGCAACCTACTTTATTTACATTTCCAATTTGGGGTAATTTTTTGTTATAGTTCAATGAATACGAAGTTTGCTGGTCAGAGTCACTGTTTCTAAATATCCAGCTTACAATTTGGTTACTTTGTTGGTTGCTTATTTAAAAAAAATTAAAACGACTTAATTCTTATTCAATTGAATTCAAAGGTTTTGAAACAATAACCGATAAATAATATTTTATGTAATAACTATTATGATTATCTATTTAATAGCTCATTCAAAGGCATTTGTAATTGCGTATAATTTTTTTTTATAATGGCCTCGAATAATTTCGTTGTTTCTTTTTGTGTAAATAACTTTTATGGCCAAGATATATTGGGAAATTCCTGAAAAGTGCTTGAAAACAAACTATAGTAAAAATAATACTCGTGCGAATAAAATTTTATAATAAATGTATTCAAATTGGAAATATTTACAATCAAATTATAAACTTCGTGCTCAATCGTAAATTAATTGATTTTAAATATCCCATAGAAGTTTTGAAAATATATCCCATAGAAGTTTTAAAACTATGTTTGTTCAAAATGTTATTGAAATTTATTTAGATCACCCAAAAGTACACCATATCAAAAATTCCGAAAATTAATTGTTAACTAATAATTTTATTTCCAAAAATAAAAAAACAAGCTGTTTACATGAATCCTATCTTTATGGTTCACATTATCAACTTCCCATATAATAAATATTAATCTTAATGATGTATAGCTTATATGCTAACCATATGTTTCCTATCCAAGTCCTAGAATCCACACAAGGCACTGAAAAAATTATTTTTAAATTACTAAATATTCAGTATTTATAAAATATTCTGTAAATATTTGTTTTACAGACAAATGATTAAGGTAAAATTATTCTTTAATTGGTTTTCACGCCGCCCAGAACTACCAAAACTTAAAAATTTAGAAAATTAACACGAGGTCCAAATTCCATGAGGTAATGACTCAAGCTTTAACAAGTAAAAACAAACAATTGACTTAGTTAATTGTTTAAATACAATGTATTGGCAGTGTTGATTACGCAATCGCTTTTTGTTTTACGTCTTGTAAGTAAAGAAAGATAGTCACTCTTACATACAAAGTAAAAACAGTATCTTTCTTCTCACTTCCTCAGTGTACATCGTAATAGACAAACACATACATATGTACAAAACAAAACATTTATATTTAATACAATTCATGTATGAAAATTATATTTATTCTAACTTTCTTTGCACCCTTTGCAGAAAGTGATGTTTACGAACAAATGTTTCTAACAAAAGTTGTTTTTTTTTATTTGGAACATTTTTTATATTTAAACTTTTGTTCTATCTCGAATGGTTTAGAAGATGGATCCTACAGACCCAAGACCCTGACCTATATTGATGATTTACGAACTTGGTCTCATTTTTTGTTCTCACCTTCGGTCTCACGTCTTCAGCTCGATTTAAAAACTTCAGCTTGATATCTCTTTTCATTTTTGGGTTATCGTGTTCACAGACGGACAGACGGGCAGAGGGACGGACAACCGGGAATGGACTAATTAGATGATTTTATGAACAACTGTAAAAAAATAATAATTTGTTCGTAGCATCCATAGTTTTAAGGATGTATGAGCATGACAACAATGTTTGATTTAAAGGCTCAAAATTTGTTTGTAGGTAGTCTTTTACTCAAAGAATATGTGGTTAAAATTTCAGCTTAGGTAACCGTGCAAATTTTTAAGAAAAAAGTCAATAAAAATCGATATAAAATACATTGGCTCTTATGGAGGAATCTCAAAAAACGACTGAGACTAAACTTAGTATACATTGATATATTTCATATTCATACCTTTACATGGTATAAAAAGAAATCGAATATAACATCCCTATTTATTATAAAAGTGAAATTAAGGATGTTTGTTCGTTTGTTTGTTTTTTACGCATTCACGCAAAAAATAGCAAATGGATTTGAATGAAACTGCCCAACAATATTGCTCATACACCAGAATAACATATTAGCTATAGTTTATAAAGACATATTTAAAAAAATATTTTTTAATATAATTTATTCACATTTTACCGCTCCATATATGGTCATCATTTTGAACCATAAATTAAAGATTTCTGTAAAAGTTTAAAATAGTAAATTTAAAACAATTCATGGCCATCTTTTCTGAAATACTCAATATGACTATTTTACACTTTTACAAAAATTGGAAACTGCACATATATCTCAGCTGTGTGAAACAATCCTTTCGAGTGCTATGGAAGGAGGATAAGTGAGATCAAATATTTTTACTTTTAAGTCCAGTGAAGCGGGAGGAAATCAAGCTAGTACATTACATTTGTTGAAAGTTTATCTAAAAGATTTGTTGTATTTTCAGCGCTTTTCTCATCATGGGACCAGGTTACATCAGGTACCGTGAATAAAGAGACCCACCATGCCCCGTAGGGCCACCGACGAGCAAAGTATATCTCTGTATTAGACGTTTTATGTAGTTATGTAACAGGCATTCATGTTGCTATGCAGCATAATATAATATAATTTATTCAATTATTGTTTTTACGAACACTATATGGCATTAATGTTCACAAGCTTAACTTTAATAACAGGGAAGCGTGTAGTACCAGGCATTTATATTTACATTTAGATGTTTTTAAAGCCATTAAAAATATAACATTGTACATGTTGTCTCTGTTCAACATCTTAGGTTAAGCTTTAAAATGTATAAGGACATATGTTGCTTGTCTTCTTGTAAGTAAAGTGCCGAGAAACTAGAGAAGGAATATGGTTACATTATATCTGAGGTAAGGTACTACATCTTACCGTAATAGTTATTCTTATATGTGGTATAAATTTTATTTGTGATTAGCATTTAATAAATTATTATAAATGTAAATTTGTTTTTAATTGTTTATAATATCTATTAATAAGACCTTATACATATTTTTAATAATAATTATTAATAATAATATTGATATTACCGGAATAGATAATAAAGACAGAATTATTATGTATGCTATTTATAGGCAAAGCGGAGGATAATTTTATCAATAAAATTTATCTGCTTTTGAACAAATGTGACCTTTAAGACGGTTCTATACACATTTTTCAATGGCGTGAAATCATTATTTGATTGACGTGAAACTTAATAAATTTTTTAAAATTCCTCTTAAACATTTGTTGGTGGAAAAAAATTATTTATAAAGAAAAGCGGTTTTCCAACTAAGAATGGTTAGTTAAAGTTACATTTAGATTTCAAGCCTTTATACCCATTACTCGTTCGATTTGAAATTTTGATATGTTATAGGTTCTCATATTCCCTGCCCTGGTTACTTTTATTTTTTGAAAATTAATTTTCGCAATTTTTATTGTTCACATCCAGCTATAGTGGAATACGAAAAAGTACCTAAATGTAAACAATAAAAATTGTGAAAATTAACATGATTTCCGAAAAATAAAAGTAACCAGGGCAGGTAGAATATGTACCTTTTAACATATCTAAGATTGAATATGATTGATTGAGTATAATCGCAGTTCTTGAAATTTAAATGAAGCTTTAACCGTTCTTATCTGGAAAACCGCATATAAGAACGCATTATAAACATTTTTTTCCCCGAACGAATACTTAAGATGAGTCTTAAAAAGTTTCACGCCAATCAAATAATAATTTCACGCCATTGAAAAATGTATATAGAACCGTCTTTTTCCTCAGTAACTAATATTCTTAAATCCTTAACCACTTATTCTTATATAATTGTCGTATAAAATGTCCGCGTGTTTTTTTTTTAAAACTTGAGTACCAGAGGCAAGGGATGTCAGTAAAATTTCAGTAAACTAAGACATTTTTATATCCCTCATAAACAAATAAACATCTTTTGGAATTTTTTCAGGAAATTCTTAACGCGTTTGAAATAATTTCTTACAAAATTTGTCTGTAAATAGCTTATATTATTCTATTTAATGACAAACAGCTGCTTAAATTTCGCCCAAAATCTTCTTACAACCGTTTCTTAGCTATTTCAGCTGATTAGGAAGGATAAAACGAATTTTTGATTATCGTATTTGACCGGAAAATTTGAACCCACCCTTGGAAATTTCTGGGATACCTTAAACGCTGTTCGTAATATAGTAACTAATGCATGGCGTTAAATTAAGCGTATAATAAGGGTTCACTGACTATTTTATTGGTATCTAGTATTGGTATAAAAGGTAAAAAATGTTAGAGAGTAGGTAGAGAATGAAAAGTATTAATTTCAGGCATCAAAACTATAATTAACTAGCTGACCCGGCGAACTTTGTACCGCCTAACAGTCGATTTATTTTTGTTTTTCTTTACCGGAACCCCTCTACTAACACTTAAACTTTATGGTATGGTATTAAAGTTATATATGGTATGGTATTAATTGACTTTTAATTATTATTACGAATGTTCTGTATGGGAATATAGAAAAGTGTTGTTTTTGACTTTTTCAGGCAATTTTTTTAATTTTTCTTTCCGTAAGAACCATCCTCGTACTTCAAGGAATATTATAGAAAAAGAATTAGTGAAATCGGTTCAGCTGCTCTCGAGATTTGCGCTTAGCAACACATTCAGCGATTCATTTTTATATTATATAAGATATAAGATGTACTTAAATATAGTTTGCTTGATAAAAACATTTTATTGTTTTTGTAACGTTTTTTTCGTCTCAGTCTCTATAAAATATTAAATTAATATAATAATTTTATTAATATACAATGAAAAGGCATATATAATATATTTAATAAATATTCATATTTACTTAACTTTACTTATAAATATTAATAGATTATCTTGGATTGATCTAATCAAATTAGCATAAATCTATTGTGAAAAATAATATTTTACAAGCTTTTATATAATTGCTTTTATTATCAATGAAACTTATCTTTAATTGCTTATTAATCAAAAACATGTTTTTATTGACTGCATCAATTAAGATTTCCATCTAATAATTTTTCTAGAAAAAGTTGTTGAATGTAGGATATTTATTATATGATATTTGTTAGATAATTAACAAAAATGTTTAATCGTTATGTTTGTACCCTATACGGTGCTTGTTTTTTACTACATGCACAAAATTTTATTATCCCTAATTTATGTAAACATTAGCTTGGACCTTCACTTCAAATATTTCAAAAAGAACGGTAAAATGGGAAATCATATAAAACAGAAAATAAATTATAGTTTGAAAAACTAAAACACACGCTTACTGCAATAAAACGTAAATAATAATTTAAATAGTAATGTAAAATTCAAATCGTGGGGTGACCTTCGGTTAGTAAATAAGCTAATTTGACAAAAATTGACCACCTAACGCTTTCAATTTTACATTACAATATTATTCACTTTTAAATGCAATATTGCGTATTTAGGATATTGGGATACAATTATTAAATTACTGTAAATTGTCACGGGAACTTGATACGCGTGCGAATTTCAAGATGATCGAACAATTAGAAGTAAGATTTTATTACCTTATTTGGTTACATTAATAAATGTTTTAAAATACAAGAAAAATATTCATCTGAAAACTTTGCCGTTTTCCTCGAATTATTATTATTTTTTTTTAAATTGAATTAATTTTTGAAAATTTTCTAATATGCCGCAATAAAAATCCATACAGCAAAGTATTCTAAGCAAATGTCATCGATATTTTTTTAGTTATTTTTATTATTATTTATTTATTTATTTATTTAAAGTCGCTTTTTAACGGCGAGGTCATTAACGACTACTATTTAGAAAACTTTTTTAGTTATTCGTAATTTAAAAAACTAACTTTTCAGATTTTTTCACAAAAAATAAATGTTTTTAACGATTTATCATGAATAACTTGAAAACCTTATTCTTTAGCGCAAACTCCTGTATAGTATAATCTTTTTAAATAAAATATAAGATTTTTAAGTGAAAAACTTAAATGTATCATATTTGTTGATATAAATTGGAAATTGGATATAATTGTTAAAGATTAAAAATGTGAAAACCGTTAAATTCGAGTCTCTCAAACCTATAATACAAGCATGCCATATTAAAGAGCAAGGTAGATACTCTCAATTTCAAAAATGTACTTGTTTAAAATAACGCCTAACTATACTAATTATTTTTAATCCAAGATCATTTTTCATAACTGGAATAATGGTTGTGTGCGTAGTCACGGTAGGGACAATAAAATAAAAATAAAAACAGGGCTTCCAGTGAAAAATTTCATAATTTCATTTCATAAATGTAATCTATACAATTATATATGCATCCATACAATTCTATAATTAATTAGTGAATCGTTGCCATGGAAACGCCTCCAAAAAAGCTCACGCACGGTGCGAATAGCTATCGCTTGTTTTGAATTTCTGCGTAGTTAGGTTTGGTATCTTTTTTATATTTTTATAAGTATGTAAAATAATATTTTAAAATAATTTAAAAGTTTATTTTAAAATATTTTGTATTTATTATTTCTTGTCGCTAAAATTCCTTTAACTTAGCTCATCAATTTTGTAACTAATAATTATTTGTTACAACAAAAGAATAAACACGGAAAAAACAGATTAAAATAAATATCTCATATCTTTATGATTTATTACGTATACTCACTCTATGACAATGAATAATTTATAATAATAATTTGAAAAATTTGCTTGTTTGCATTGGTGCCATATTATTTCAGTAAAACTAGACTCATTAATATTTATATCAAGAAAAAATATTTTTTCAAAAGATGTTTAGTTGCTAATACATTAAAGAATTTATCTTTAATAATATTGTCATTAACACAATGCAAATTGAAAACAAAATTGGTATGAAAACGTCATATCCTCCATATAAAATATACAAATGTGTGAAATTGGGATAAGCGACAAAATAATAAATGATATTTGCATAAAGCTAGTGTACATTTTTGACTTATTTGCAACAACTTCAAAAAAGCCATGTGAAGTTAATACTTAAGCATTCTAACAACGCTGAGTAAGGGTAACTTCTACCACTTACGGGTTATTACGAGAGAGAAGATTAATTACAGAAATATAGGTTAGGTTAGGTTAGAGTGGCCGTCCTGGAGTGGAAAACACTTAGACCATATGGTCCGTTGTGATACCGAAAAAGGGTTGGCCCATTCCCGGCCGCTACTCCATGAACCATTTGGTTACCAGCTGTTTAAGAACAGCAGGAGAGCTTTGACGTCGACAGACTTTAAGTCAGAGAGGTCGCCAAAGAGAGACTGGCTCAAGTAAGTCTATTCCTCATGGCAAGAGCTGAGTAGTGACAGAGAAGGTGAGACATTTTCTCATCTTCACCACTGTGACAGCACCTGCAGTATTCGTGATACACTGTCAGGCGCAGGCGTTCAGCATGCCTACCGCCCAACTAGTGTCCTGTTATTACAGAAATATAAGAAAATCTTCTAAAGAAAAAAAATGATCGAAATAATTATGGTCATTTTATTTGGTGGGGCAATTATCATAACCATAAGGTGTGGTAGTGCAATTTTTAAAGGAGCTCTACTTGAGATTTGTTATAAACAAGATTGACACGAGGTATCACACTTGGTCTCAGATTTTATATAATTTCGATTCTCTTAATCTGATGTACATTTATTTTCAAAATTGATTAGAATATTTCAATTCAATTACATAAGTTCAAATATTTCGAATATACCCCAAAGCCCTGTGGTGGGAAGTGCAATAAAATTGTCTACGTTTGGTTAACATTTTCATTAATTAGATTTATAGGTCGTTCTTAGCGGTCTGTAATTCGGAGACAATAATCTGACCATCAATTGTTTTTCATAAGAGTTTGGGAACGGTTTTTGGAAGCACATAGATGTGAAATTTTTGTGATGAACACAATACTTATTAAAAACTCATAGGCTTCATAAACAAATTAGTAGTTATTTAAGGTTTTTTTAATCGCTCTTTGATTCGGAGACAGTAATAGGGTCAACAAATGCTTCTTATAAGTAAGTTCTAAAAATTTTATTATGAAAACAAATAGAAAATTTATAAAATTTGATTCAAAAAGCTAAAAATTAAAGGTTTTTCTAATAATTACTTTCTCTGTTTCAAAAACACAATTTGGCCGACGTATGCTTTTCAAGTTACGACTTTTGCTTGTATATAGAGGTAAAAATTTTGTCATGAACACAATAAAAATTAAAAACCTAATAACCTTCATAAAAAAATATAAGCTGTTTTAATTGTACCTATGAAGAATTCATGCAAAACGATTTATGAAAATAATCATAAAATATTTTTTTATTAATATTATTTAATTATAATCTATTAAAAAAATAATATAATATGTATTCTAATTAAATGGAGGAATGTTTTGAATAAGGTTTGTGAACAATGATGAGAAAATCTATGGCGGAATAAATTTTTTTTTTATACTTGTTAAAAATAGTTTAATTATCATGTTATATCAGATAAAAAAAAATACCTTAAAAATTATTATTTTTTATTTACAATATTTAAAATTCCTTTATTTTAAATAGTTGATAATATAGTGACGTTGTTAGAATAATGCTACGAGGAAATAAAATAATGTTTTTACTTAAATATCTAGTAATTAAACTTGTGTGAAAAATTATTCAGATTATTTTTTAATTGTAAAAGTTTGAATATTCAATAAATGACCTTAAAAGGTAAAAACAATTCTTAATAAAAAACACTTCTTTTTATAATTAGTTAATTTATTAATTGTATATGTCTCACGGCATCATTAGTGACAAAGTTTTCAATTTTCATTTTAGATTTCTCAGTCAAGTTACTTACACTAAAATTATATTATTTTTCGTTTATTTTTCATAATTCATCGCTCATGTATTGACTAAAATTTATGTTGTCGAAAGAATTTTGAAATTGTGTGGAAAGTTTCAAATTGTCTCAAATCTACAACCAGTACTGTCCTAAGGACATATATATCTCTTTTGTGCAAAGGTTGTTCCTTCATAAACCTTAGTTCGGTTAGTTCTTTTCATTATTCTACTCAATAATTATTAGATTATCTTTCTTTCTTATATTATTAACTCAATTTGTTTCTGTTCCAGGTGAGTTTTACAAATTCCATGAATGGTTAATTATCGCTATTTATCGCTTTTATCGTAAGTAAATATAAAAATTTATGACTACCAGTTTTTTGTATTGTCGTTAATGTTTGTCAGCTAGTAATAATATGTAAGCCGTTAATGAGATTACAGCTTCCAAATAAAGAAAGAATCATCCAAAGCTGTTCACCCAGTCAAAAGCTCTCAGGTAACAAACATAACAAAAATATAAAAAAATCCGTCGAATTGAGAACCTTCTCCTTTTATGAAGTCGGTTAATAAATTAATTGATTATTAATATCATTGCTACTACAAAAATTATGAATTTCGAGCCTTTGCCCGAAATCTTGTCCCTTCTCTTTAATCATCGGTCCACTTACCGGAACGTTTTTGTTACGAAGATGCTTGACCCATGTTAGCAAACAGTGTTCAAGAAAAAACGTACACGTTTTAGTTTTCCTTATCATTCAGAACATTGTGATTGAATTTTATCTTTATCCTGAATTATTCTACAAAGAGTAGATTTTGTGTATATTACATTCGACGCTAACTTCAACGCATGTCTTGTCACCATGAAGCTTATAAGAAGGAGAACGATCGCTATAGAAAATATTGTCCCCGAAATATGGATAAAATAAGTGAGGCGCTGCGACCGCTAAGAAGTATCAATAAAGGCGGGCTGTTGTGCGCTAATTTGAAATGATATATCAATTTGTACATTATGCAACTAACTTCATCCACTTCGCAGATACTACTTCTTGATGACAGCGCGGCTGGTGGCTTAAAAATTAACTATAAATTCTACAAATTTTCAGGGACAGGTGCGCTAATGCTTTAGTACATAGCGATCTTTCTCCTTCTTTATAACCTTCATGCTTGTCACTTTCATAAACGGATATTAACTTCAGTTTTTCACGTAATCATAAGGATTTGAGCCTTCGTTTTCAAATAAATATCCGTATGATAGCAAAGCAAAACTAAAACTGAAAGGCTCAAAATTAGTTTAGTGCGGAATTTGCGGGTAGAAGAAGAATAAGTAAGTAAACAAACAAAACAATGTTATCTCAGTTCTCAAGTTACAGAGGTTAATGCATATAAAATACACTCGCTGCCTCAGGTATAGAGATAACAATGACGATAAAATCGAAAAAACGAATCTCAGATGTAGAGGTTGGCTTTGTCCCACTAACAGAGGCAAGTCATTGCCAAAGTATTGAGACCTCAGCATGAGTTCCAGTTATGGCGGCTTCTCACTTATCCAAGTCCTCTGTTCCACTGTACAATATTGTCTTTGGTTGTGTGTTGTCAAAAGTGTAACGAAAATGTCCATCGATCAATCAATCATTCCAACAGGGATAACGTGACCTATAATAACAAAATAAAAGTAAATCATAGGTTTTTGTAAACAGCAGAGACCTTGTTACTCTCACGTGTACATGGTATTTTCAAATAAATTAGATTTACTCATATAGTATACGATGATACTTGCTAGTAAGTAATTCAAATATGACCTTTTGCTAAGTAATAATTTCCATATATCTTCTAGCTATAATTATCACACCTGTCTATGCTGCGTGTAGTAAATGCAAAAAAATACGGAATTGCAAATAAGATGAATTTTAGATAAAATGCAAAAACTGGTAATTATAATTCTAAGAAAAATTATTATTATTAAAATTATTACATTGGACATAAAAGTGATTATTAAATGATATAGCGTATTTTAATTTTTAGTTTTTTTTAAATTTATTAGTTGAGGAGATTCTGTAGAATTTACTTTTATTTGTCATGGTCATGAAAATTCCACGTCTTAAGTTTCAAGATCGTCTTCAATTTATTAAATTAGTTAAGTAACGTATAAATGTGAGCATTTCTAGTTCTGTCATATCTGTTAAATATGCTTACAATTACAATTATTGAATTTTACCTTATAATTAAATTCTTTTTGCACTTTTTAGTTAATTTGTTAATGAAACACGTACTTTTTTAGTTTTTCAAAACTTTATTTTTAAATTGACTTCTTTAAAGTTTCTTTAATAGGCAGTATCTGGATGACTGATCTTTGCTCGTTATTTTTTTCGTTGGGGCCGTTTCCGAGATTAAAGTTTGCGTGATAAAACGATGTTTTGAAAAAATTAAACCTTGTTAAACCGATTTTACGCCCCCGAAACCTCCTGCATTCTTAATTTCATGAGCATCGTTCGAGTCGTTTCCGAGATTAAAGTTTTTTGGATAAAATGACGTTTTCTTTAAAAAGAAATCTAGCTTAATCGATTTTCGCTTCCGAAACTCAACTAAATTTCATGAAAATCGCTGCAGCTGTTTTCGTGATTAAAATTTCCGAGATTAAACGACTTTTTTTAAAAATGAAACCTATTTAGACCGATTTTTCGCCCCAAAAACCCCCTTCATACTAAATTTCATGGAAATCATTGGAGCCGCTTTCGGGATTCCTGATATGTGTACATTAGGCTAAGTGGCCGAGCTGGTAAAGGTACCACCACCTTTACCTGTTCAACTACTAAGAAGTAGCTTGCGGGTTCGAATCCAGACAGCGGTAGCTGATTAGTTAGCTATAATTAATGGGGCAGTAGATTGATCACACTGTCGTCGCCTAGATAAGAATGAAGTAACTGACTCCACCCACATCATAAATTTAATTGTATACATATATCCGATTGTAGATTGAATAAATAAAGATTAAAAATAATGATGTTGGTGACTTCTGTTATAGATTTATATGTCTGAGGAACGGTGGTTAAACCCCAGTATTATTATTATATACTAGAATTGCTCGTTTAAATGATTGAAGCCATGGAGAATAATAAATTCTCAGAATGACCGCCGAAAGTTTGGACGAATTTTCTTTCATAAACTCGATTACAATAGAGTTGGTAAAACATACTAAACTGATGATGTAACTTTTTTTTACATAAACAGATTTAAAACTAATAAAAAAAGTATAAAATTGTGATTGATATACCTAGATAGATAGGTTTATTATGAAGTATGTAACTATATTACTTACCTGACATTAAAACAATGTACGCGTTGCGCATAAACAATGTAAGTCTACAGGTATTATGTACTATAATATAAACAAATGGATAGTTGGCCTTCTCATTTTAATAGTTATAGCATGATTACAAACTTTAATTACATTTATATGGTATGAATTAATTTATATGGTATGAATTAATTGTGGTGTCTCCCGAGACAATGCGAGACTCGAGATGAAAAGAGAATATGTTAGTGGGAAACAAGACGAAAACTAGACTTTTAATTTTTTGATTATTAGTCGAGAGATGGAACTCTCTTAAATTTTTGTTACGTGGTGGTAGGAGTGAAAATCATTTTTGGCAGTGCCAACGTTCAGTCAAAGGACTGGTTTTCTTGCGATTCTCTTCGCAATATTTAATTTATTATTGTTATATATCATTAATTTAATTACTTATTTGGAGGAGGCAGAGTACACCCCCTTTGTGCCTACACCATTCACTACACCAACTCAGCACAGCTATTAATTAAATAAATTTTTGTGCCTTAATGGGGAACAGAACCTGTTACTGGTATTTTCTGCAAACTTTTAACTTATTTGTGTAAAAAATTACCTATTTTTATACCAAAATTAATACTTGTTGAGAGTTTTACTGGCATTTTATATAATTATATATAATTTGCCCGGTGCTGTGAGAGTGCGGATATCAGATATCCTTTAAAAACTCAAAAACTTACAGTTTTACGTTGAGAAGCTGCTCGTTTCAGAATTTAACGTAATTGTCCGGTCTACAATTTTATTTACTGAAGGCACCGTAGCTAAATTAAATATTTTCAAAAAATATGTCAAAATGGACTATTCTAATTAGGACGAAGGATATAGAAGTTTTCCAAATTTTAAACTATGGTCCTTATCACGGTTTGACACCAACTAACCGACATTTTTTTATAGTCGATTATCTTGAAATATTAACAGTATCAATGAGACCTCGGTCTTATGGTGACGTTGTTTGTTCTTTATGCGGAAGTTTGCCAGGTCGAAACTTAAATTTTTTGTTAAAAAAATGTTTAAATGAAAATTACATCACGTAAAGCGAAAAGGGCACAGTTACTACCGGGTGTTTCACGAAATCTCTCGTTATTTTTTATTAAATAATTTAATATAATATGCAAAACAAAAACTTAATTTTAATATCATTTTAACTAGCTTTAATTGAAGAGGAAGCGTTTCGAAAGCGAGCTTTTCATTTACAAAGGTAACACTTTAAATTAATGAGCTGTTAAAAGTTAAGTGGCTTTTTTATTTAAATTATAAACGACCTTAGTTCATTTATAATTGATTCAGTTTTTTTTTTTATTATCTATTTTTTATCAGCTATTTCTAATAATAGATGATTAATTTCTGTGTAGATATAATTTAAATAATCATCCATAATTATTTATTATTTTGTTATTATATAATCGGGAAAATTTTTTATGAATATTCATGAAAACGGATTCTTTCTTTCAAGAAAATTTCGTTATTAATTTCAATAAATTCAATAAGGTTCTATATAGTTGGTATGTTTTTAAATAATTAAAAAAAAAAGTAATGCGATCTTTTCTAAAATTGGGAAAGAAATTTTGAATTTTTGAAAATCAGCGAAATGAGCTATTATTCGCCCATCTTAAGGATGTTATCTACCTACAATATTGTAAAAATATTTTAGTTTATATGTGTACGGTATAATATTATATCAATTTGTAATAAAATTAAGTACAATTTGTAACTATACTGTACCAGCTACAATGCATACATAATTTTGTATCAATTGTTGTGTTAATACTACTTTCTCTCTTCAAAGACCAATACTATAACCATAACCGTTTCTGTTAATAATAAAATTAATTATCTTTGGGTTATTATATCTCAACAATGATGATAATTTTGGATTTTTTTTTTTTAAATTCAAAACAAATACATCAAATTTCGGTTAGTTTTTTGAAAATATCTGAAGGTTAATTTTTCTTTTCTAGAATTAAAGAATTTGTAAAAATCACAACCTATCCTATGCCTTCCATGTAAATTACTCGAAATTTAATTAAATTTATGTCAAGACGATCAAACGACTTAATAAAGATAGAAAAGATTAAGAACTGAACTGATTTTAGAACGAATTGAACTAGAAATTTGTGTAGTAATAAAACGCAAAACATTGTGAAACAACTAATTATAATCATGTGGATGCTTCCTTTGAGAAGATTTAATTATAGTTAATTTTAATAAAGCTTAACCACCATTGTTTTTTCGTTTCCTTGAAAACTTGTTCAATCGGAAGGGTTCTTACCGCTGGATAGTACAAAAAATAATTTTAAAATATACTACTTCCCTGTGACTCATAATAAGTTAAAAAAAAAATTAGCAGTTGCTGTTCATTTATGGCATGCATGACAAGCTGGACGACGATTGGCATAAATCCTAGAGACCCGGCTTCCATTCCAAATGTATTTCAACAAAAATAATTTAAATGCAGTCCAGTCATATATTTATTTATTCCTTGGCAACATTTAAGAATATTGAAATATGCTTTTAATATTTTTATTATTTGTTTTATTAGATATTATCGTTTTTGTTTACTGTAAGCTTTAATCTACATACCTAAAATTCTACTAATACCTTAAAATTATTAATTATTATTATATTCGTAATCTCTATATTATTTTAAGACTTAATATTGTTTAATTGTCTTATTATTCTCATTATAATTATTATAAAATTTTATGGTTGTAAAATATTTTTTACTATTATAAAACAGGCGTGTGCGAACTTTATTAAATTTTAAAATTAAGAACTAGAGATGACCCGCTAAACTCTTTTTCACCTATAAGTTATTTGATTGCAACTTTTGATCAGCGACTATTAATCTTAATTAATCTAAGTCCGGTTATGAGCATAATTATGAATAAAAGGATAAAATGATCTTTTTTTAATGCGAGCTTTACTGGATTTATAAAAGTAAAAATATTAAAATATGTGAACATTTATCTGAAATGAGAAAACAAAAATTTTCCATTTATATCCTACTTAAAATAGGACTCTGGAGGTTGAATGGACGGGTTTGCAATGTTGTATTGATTAAATATTTTCGATATTCAAAACTTCTGTTCTGTTATTAAATAATAATTATGAGCTTGCATTGTTTCGTTATGGAATTTTTTGAATTTTTTATTCTGAAAGTAAACATTTTTTTTACTTCTTTTTGGCATACTTCTATTTTGGTAAATGACTTTCCACTCCAGTCTCAAAAGTTTCTTCAGGAAGTGAATTTTTATACCCTGTATAGGTAATTCTAATATATATCAAGGTGTATAAGGTATGCTAAGGTTAGTCCCAAGTTTGTAACGCTTAAAAATATTGATGTTTAGAACAAAATTCTGATATAGGTAGCCCATTTCCGGTTGTCGGTCCGCCTGCTTGCCTGTTCATCTGTCTGTCCACACGATAAATAAGCACTGACATTCAACACTTTCTATACAGGGTATTTCAACAATTAACTCAGTCAATTGTTTGGCAATAAATTTCTGTTGATTTGAATCTTATTTTGATCAATTCTCTACAGGATGGTGAAATAAGGTGTGACAGACCTTGAACCTTCTGGGCATAATTTGAAGAAAATTTGGCGTATATTTTATCTTGTCGAATGATAATTTCCAAAAATAAAGTACCCAAATTTAAAGAACTTGTTTTTTTATTTAATTCAATAGTTTTGCCACATAATTTTCAACCGTTTCGCCATTGGCATCATTTAGCGTCAGAACAAACTGACATAGCAAGAACCGACCTTGACCATATTTTTTTTAACGCATGATATTTTTTACTTTTATTTCCAATGAATTTTGCTTATCAACAAAATACTCCTTTTGACAGACCTTTGTAATAATTCTCTTTCATTTAAAAAATGCTCCCTAAAACGAAAGTACGAGAGTTAAAAATTAGATAAACCTTAATAACCTTCCCCGACACGGGTAATCTTCAATATATACCTTACAATTTATAGTACGGAACACTGATAGTGCGTTACATTTTCCAATTCAAGCTTTTTTGTTTTATTTAAACAAAATTAAAATCACCTGTACATACTTGATATGCCATTAATTATAAATCACAAAAAAACTAAAAGTGATATTCATTGAGGATGATATCCTTAGATCACTATAGATCATGATCGGACAAACATATATACATGCGGTAGTGGGCAGTTAAATAATCGTGCCGCGGACACAAAAATTACAACTTATGTGTCCATTCAAAAACGACAAGTACTTTTCTCATCTGTATATGTTGTGTATCATTTTTATAAAAAGTACTAAATAAAAATTTCATTGCTTATCTCTGTTTAATTAATGATACAAACATATCCATCTGTCTCACCATTGTGATATCATATGGATTTAAAACAACATCTACAAAAGTTAGTAGTAGTTAGTTACCTGTGTGTGTAATCTACCTGTCAGTATGTGTGATACGTCTCTAGCAGTATAAGTTTAAAGGTAAAAATCATTCTTACCATGCCGGCATACATAACCGGCCGTGTACAACAAATTTTCTTACAACAACAACAAGAATTGATCAATCAATCTTAAGAATATTGATTATCAATCGATTTTCAGTTACTTAGTGATAGTAGATTTTAATTAGTGAAATTAATTGTAAAATTTATTAGTGTCTGATAAAAAAAACTCCAAAATTTTTAATTTTATTTGTTTTAAAACATATCATACTTTACCTACTGATAGTGCTTTAAGTGAAAGTAAATAAAAATTACTTCTTTTAGTAAAAATGTATTGAAAACTGTTTATGATAACTTTAAAAGTCTCATAAAATAACTAACTTGATAAAATATATGTGATAAATATTTGTGATTTTTCTAGTGATCTAGTTGTCTGTTCCTTAGGAAAAGTAAGCAATTTTACCTTAAACGATTAAGAAATTTTCTTCAAAAAAAATTATTTAATTATTTTTAATGACAATTAGTTTTATGTAAGAGTAAATAATAAAAAACAAGTGTGGTAATAATTGATTTTTCACAAAATCTTACACAAAAATTAAATTTATCAATCGATTACTGGTGAAAGTTTTAGTGAAAACAAAAAAACTTTGCGTTTGCTTCGATAAGATTTTCTTTTACAAGAGATTTTTCTGAAAACAAAAGCCACTGAAAAATTGTTTTTACATACATTTTCTAGTGAAAGTGCTTTAAGTTAAAGTAAACAATTAACATAACAACTAACAAATAGTAAATACTGGACTAAAAAATTAAATTTGAGCGCGTATTTAAAATTATAAATTTTGGGAAAGTAAGATATTTCCTTATAATTTTCAATTCTATATAATATTAGTTTTTTTTTATAAAGTTTTGTTTTTATTTAGTGAAAGTAAACAAAGTTTTTGATAAGAAAATATTTTGTATGACTTTTTGATTAAAAATTTTGTTGGAAAACTATTTTGATGTAAAACTGAATGACTCTAATAATTTTTGTGTATTATTACAGATTAAATCATTAAATTGTGATAAAGTTTATAATTAAATCGAACATGTGAGATGAGATTTTGAAAAGTAAATATAATTAAAAGTCATATGATTCTGTTTATCCTTTTATGTAAATTGTTAAGACATTGAAATGCGATTTACTTTATTTAAAAAAACATACGAAGGTTAACTGTGTTAAATAGGCAGTTTTTCTTTTTAAAATCATACTTTTCTTAGATTTAAAAGTCTTTTCTTGGTGCATACGTTTTTCTTATCTAATTTTCATGGTTTTTTTCGGGCTATAATTTTTTTAATTAATATATAATATAGATATTATGTCCCTGTTCCGAGACCAATACATTTTCGCCCTTTTTTCTTGAAAAATTTTAAAATACTGTTATAAATAAAATTAGTTTTGTACATTTTGTTTGTGATAAAGTTTTTGGTGAATTTCTTTTGTATGAACTTTGGAATCCTTGGATTTAATTTGAAAATTTTATGATTTAAAAAATTTTATTTTTTTAAATTTTTATGTTTTTAAAAATTATGTGGAAAAATACTTTAAGTATTAAATTATTTAAGTATAATTAAGTTAAATTGTTTATTATTATTCAACTTTAATGCATATAATTACAAAAATGATTACTTAAAAAAAAGTTTACTTAGTTAAAGTTTATTTTTAAATTCATTGTTCTTTTGAAAAATTGTTGTAATCCAGATTAACGTGAATAATTTTCCAAGTGGCAGAGAGTTAAACTTAGAAGCAAGAAAAAAGGTGTAAAATTTTATCAATATATAAATAAGTGATTGTTTTGTGAAGTTTAAATTAAACATGTCATCGGGTGCTGCTGGAGATTATATTGAATATAAGGTTTCAATTGTTGTAAACGATTCTATATTTATTGGTAAGTTGTTATCAAAAAATTTAATTATCTTTTCAAGTTTTAGACCCCACACGGTTTTGTGTATTCAACAAAAATTTTCAATAAATGTTTTTTGGGGCTTTCATAAAAGTCATTTTTGTTATCATAAATCAATATAAAAATAGTTTATTAAAATTTCCATTGCGTCTTAATTTTTTATTTTGGGTTTTTAATCATGCCTGACAAACATATATATTTTGTTGTGCTGATAAATGGCAATTGGGTTGATTAACACAATTAATGTTATTTCTTTATTTTTGTAAAGAAATTTAATTTAATTTGGTTAAATCTCGAATCTAAACTTTCAAATGATTGGTACACCTCTATATTATTGACCTTTAAGCATTCATATTGAATCTTAAGTCATTATTAAAGCGTCGTTGTAGCTTCAAAGAATCGATTCATTTATTCGACAGTTATTTACCACCTTAGCGTGAAGGTTTCTGGAGGGTCCGACTGAAGAATGGAAGGCGGAGAGGATCAAAGAGGTCATTCAGGAAAATGTATCTGATTCGATGTAAGTGCGCTTTTAGGGAGAAGCTGGACCAATTAGGATAATTTAAGCAACTCAAATTCGGTGGGGAACCTAGGAATCATATAGGAAGCTTATTGCCCAGCAATGCGGATAGATATTATATATATATATATATATATATATATATATATATATATATATATATATATATATATATATATATGGGTGGTCTCTGTTATAGACGTATATGTCTGAAGAACGGGAGTTAAACCTCATTTAAAAATAAATTATATTTTAATATTAACTAGACAATATCTATCCGCATTGCTGGGCAATAAGCTTCCTATATGATTCCTAGGTTCCCCACCGAATTTGAGTTGCTTAAATTATCCTAATTGGTCCAGCTTCTCCCTAAAAGCGCACATATAATATATGTGATATATATATATATATATATATATATATATATATATATATATATATATATATATATTTACTTCGTTCTTACCTAAGTGACGACAGTGTCTTCAATTTATCGCTCCACTAATTGATCAGGCTGCCGCTGCCTAGATTCGAACCCGCACCATCCCAGTCTAAGTGGTCAAACAGGTAATGGCCATTACGCGTTTACTCGCTCAACCACTTTAAATTGTTCCTCTATGAAATAGGAGCAGAGCAACAAAGGACTATCTTATCGAATTTTCGTGACTTATAATATAAAAAAGCAACATCGTATAGTTAATTGCCATGGCCCTCTTTGCCACAAAGTAACGTAACATGTTCGAAATAATTTTCGTTGATAGTCTTTATTGATAAATAGAATCGACACTTTTCTAAAAACAAATGGACTACGATTTTTTTGATTTTTGTAATACAGACGTACCTACATAGCGAATTTAGACGGGTTCCCTTGTTTACCTTGACGGAACGCTAAAAAAATGCATGTAAAATTTAAACCGTGCGAATGAATATATTTATTTGAAAAGATTTTTCGGGCGTAACAATTTTCTGATAAGAAAATTAATATTACTATTTAAATATACTATTTCACGTGAATATAAACGATTTTAAATACATTGTAGCCTGCAATGAATAGATTAATAAATCACAGCGAGAATGTTATCAAACACAGTGCACAATATGTTTTTGTTTTTCACGTATGAAATGAAATAATAATTCTATTTTTTTTGGACGTGCTAGTTGGAAATAAAACCAAATAAACACTTCAGATGCTTTATTTATACTTATAAATTGTTCATTTAGATAAGTACTTTATTGGTCAGGTGAAAAACTCGAGTGAATGAACATCGAGGATCATTTTTTGAAACAAATCCCATAATTCAGAATTCAAAACGTTATTTGTATGCTTAAAGTAGCATTGTAATTGGAATTACACTGTTTTGAAGAACAAAATATAGTTGCTTGTACTTTTAATAATGGAATATTCTAGAATAAAATTTTGGATAGAATTATTTTATTGGACACATTTACTTATTAATCTTTTTTGTGAGGGCCCAACTTTTATAAAAATACAAGTTTTTTAAATTGAAAATCAACTTAATCTTGTTTGTTTTCTTAAAAAAAGTTTGGCAACTTAAGAGTATTATCATTTTTGATTTTACACAAAATTGGCCATCGAAATTAAATATTTAAATTTAGATGTCAAGGTTTGGTAACATTCAATTTTGTAAAGTGAGTCAATTTTACAAATCATAATAAATATTAACTTAAACTATCCTCAGTTCATCTAATAAAGCGAAAAATAAGTTAGGGAATAGAATTATGATGGAAGCTAATTGAAAAATATTCGATACTACCTGCGCCCCGCAGTGTTAATGGATAAAAAGGATCTATGTGCTATTTCAGAATATAATCTATCTCTGTGCCAAATTTCATCCAGATCCGTTCAGCCGTTCTGGCATGATTGAGTAACAAACATCCATCCATTCAACCAAACTTTCACGATTATAATATATATCAGAAAAAAGCTATGTTGGGAAGCTTTATTACATACTTAATTTCATTGGGACTGTGAATATTGTGCATTCCTATAATCACATACAGGAAGCCATGGGAAATACTCTTTAATTTTAACCTGATAATAAAAACATGTTTTTTGAAAAACGAGTTTACTTAAATTTTATCTGTAAAAACTCGAATTGGTGCAAAATAGTACAGATCAAAAGTTAGATAGTAGTTATACCTTTCGAAATTGACGCTCTGTATCTGTGAGAAGATTAACACACACAGTTCTAATTATGCTATATAAATTAACCACGGACTAGAAATTTCTTTAAATTATAATTAAATTTCAATGTTTAATTATTTTTTTGTATTAAATAATTCATGTAGAGAAAATAATTCCTTGTAAAAAAATCTGGTGCAAACGATACAAAACCTCTATATACACACATCGCCTTCCTGTCTGCTGGCGAGATAAGTTTGGATATGGAACACAAATAAATACTAATATCATATCCAATCAAATTTTTAAATATGATTCGGGCTGGATTTTGGAATGCGCAGCGGTCAGGAATTTCCAACTTTAATGTGATACCTATTAAAATATATTGGGTTTTAAATAAATATATCTTTTATACCGTGTTTTTAAATAAAATGTATCTTTTAAGCCATAATAAGAAATAAAAGACATTAAAAATTGTTCTTTTTTTGAAGACAAGAATAAATACAATAGATATGTTGCAATTTGAAGTCGTAATTTAAAAAAAAATGAGGTTATTTTGACTCTTCCGTTTTGTTAAAAAAATAGAGAAGAAAAAGAAAGCGAAAATTTTGAAGGTACCTCAAAAAAAGTTATTGAATCTCATAAGTATGCTTCCGTTTACATGTCTCTAGGCAAAGTTTTTTTAACGTACAATTCTACGAAAACTATGGAGTTCTAAATTGTTTTTTGTTCCTTCCTAAAAAAAAGCTGTACATGCCGCATTTAGCCACATTTCTATATTTTAAACCGACTTCAAACAAAAAAGGAGGAGGTTATCAATTCGATTGTATTTTTTATGTGTGTTACCCCAGAACTTTCGATTGGGTGAACCGATTTCGATCATTCATCTATTTGAAAGCTGGCACTTTCCGTGTGGTCCCATATCATTTCATTTTAGTCCAGTTTTGACATCCATGAGAAAACCATAAAAGTCTAAACTTTGCATTAAGTGTGCACGACAAGAGGACGAATAACTCAATATCACGCCAACCAATTTCGATGATTCTTTTTTTTTAGTGACAAATTAGTTAGTGTACTTCAGATTCACTAAAAATCACAAAATTTTGGAAAAGTTTATTTTTTATTATATTTTCTCATAGCCTTCCCACCCAATGCACAAACAATGAGCATTTATGAGGGTCCTGAGGATAAAAGTATTATTCTCAGGATAATTTAGACAGTGTGTTTTCATCTTCGTTTACCCATCATCGACTTCGTATATAAACGTATAAATTATTATTGTTCTGCATTTAACAAAAACTATATAAAGTCTAAAAGATGAAATTATTCAAATAATTTTCATCTATTTATTTTTGTTTTAATTATTTATTATACTGTGTAGAGCTGTAGAGGAAGATTACCTTGAATTTTAAGTACATGGAATATTAACTTCTGTAATATATCCATATATACAATTTTTTTCCTCTTTCATTAGACAAAAAATGAAGTTGTAAATTAATATGAGTATATTGAAAGTCGTGTTACGTATATGTTTGACAACACAATCGTTTTGTTTGACAATAGTTTTTTTTATTAAATTTTTTAATTGCAAAATTTTAGTTTACTTTTATGAATTAAATAAACTTAGTCACAACGATTTTCTTAAATTTTTTTATAGATGGTTCCAAAATAATTACAATGGGGCATCAAATATCTGGCCTGTAGTGAGGAAAAGTGAATAAAGTGTAAAATATAACATAGGGCTTCACCACACTTTGCTGGAAAACCTAAAAGGAAATCTCGCGGAACACTTGACCATTTTAAAATATATTACTATCCATGAGCGCATTGCGGTGTTACTAAGCTTCTGTAACAAATTAATATGCACTAAAAAGTAAAAAAAAACGATGATATAATGTAGTTAAAATTATTGTTATTTTTGGAGTCGGTGTCAGCCAAGGAAACAACTCTGACAGAACAGTTTGCTATATTAGTTAAGCTGACACCGACTCCAAAAATAATAATTTTAACTATATTATTTTATCGTTATTTTTTTACTTTTTAGTGCATATTAATTTCTTTTGGAAACGTTTTTCTTTTGAAGTCGATTTTTTATTGTTAAAAGTTTGTTATTTTATTTTATGATTTTTAGTGAATCTGAACTACAAACTAATTTGTCACTAAAAAAGAATAATCGAAATCGGTTGGCGTGATGGTATTGAGTTATTCGACCTTTTGTCGTGCATATTTAATGCAAAGTTAAGACTTTTATGGTTTTCTAAAGGATGCCGTTATCAGAACTGGACCAAAATGAAATGGGACCACACGGAAAGCAACAGCTTTCAAATAGATAAAGAATCATCAAAATCGGTTTACCCAGTTACAAGTTCTGAGGTAACACACATTAAAAAAAATACAGTCGAATTGATAACTTCCTCCTTTTTGGTTTGAAGTCGGTTAAAAAGTGAACAAAATGAAAAACCTAAACGGAAATCTCGCAGAACGCTTTTCGCGTAAGTTTAATTCGCACCTGACCATTTTAAAATATATTAATAACCATTGCGGTGTTATAGTTATTTAGCTTCTGCGTTTTGTAACTTTCATTTGTGTACAAAAGTACTCTGCCTTAGGTTTTCGTTAATTACAATAAAAACTGTAAGGAATGTCAACATGATAATAGTTTTCGTGGACTATATTTCGAAACAGATCTTTTCCAGATTATTGAATTGATTGAGATTAATTTAAAGTTTCTGAAATATTTTTTCGCACACGTGTATGGTAACTATCCACGGGTAAAGCGTAGCCACAGAAATTGCAATAGCCACAGTGCGGAATTCTGCACGGACCAAGCTAGTATTATAGTATTTCTGAATTATGGTTAATAAATTAAATGCCATTTTTTAACACCCAATTGTTACACTTTCCATTTCATTCAATTTTCTATAATAAAAATGAATTATTATCAAACTTGACCCATATTTTCATTGCATTAACCTTCTACCGTTCTACCTAAATTAAATGCATGATAACACAAAGCCAGATATATCAATAAAATAATACTAATTATAATATTGAATCTATAAGCTTGAATGCTTTCTGAATTTTGACAAAAACTATAACTTCATTATACCTTGAAGGTTATTATTTATATATCTAGATTTTTTTTTTTTTAATAATTTTTGAATTGACATAACATCCATGTCATTTTTAATTTTATAATTAATTATTATCAATTTTTATACAAACAGTAGTTTTAAATTTATCAACCAATTTTAAAATGAAATAATTTCACGTTCTGAAATAAGATTAGTTGAAATATTTTTATAAGACTTTAATAGGGTATTCCACTAATTTTGAAAAAGTACTTCAAAATGTTGATTTTGCTAATAAAAAGCCACCAAAAATTTATTTCGGAAAAATAAACACTCTTTCTTACCAAAAACTTAAATTAAATTTTAAACCTTTTTTAAACTGTCAAAAACGCGGGCATCTAATTTGATGACGTAATATGGGTATCACTTTACGAAATAACACAAATAACTTTGACAGATATATTCATAGACATCTGATTAAATGATAAATATAAATACTTATTATCTATTTATGTATTATACCCTGAACTAACTGATGGTCTATGACTCATACCGCTATGACATCACAGCAGGGCTTACCCGTCTTTTAGGTCACGTGATGTACAGTTTAAAAATTACGATTTTAATTTTAATATTTTAAAAGAAAAATGTGCTTTTATGACTCGAAATCAGAATATTTAAGTATATTTTTACATAAATTTTAACTTTTTCAAATTCCATGATTTATAAATTTACGGATTAAGATTTTCAATATTTCTTTACGATTTTCGAAAAAAATACTGTCATAAATTCAACATAATTTATTACTAAATAATTTTCGAACAGAAGACACAAAACATCGTATTGTAAAGAAAATTATGTTATGTGTTTTTCAATCAAGTTTGTAGGTAAATTTTATTGTCTATGAGTCATGTTTCTTCGTTATTATTTTCTGAAAAGTTTGACATGTTCTTATCTAAATTTTTTATATTTTACATTCTTTGTGTGTTATTATTATTTATAATCAAAGACCATAGAATACACTTGCTTCCAAGTAGTAGATAAGCATACTGCTATCACACGACTATCACGTAGTGTCGGATTTAAACAACTATTACTTATTTAGCATTCTTTTTCAGTCGCAGAAAATGCCAAAGAATATAGTTTAAATTACAGAAGGTAACTTGCATTTATACGGACTCAAGACCTAATGACCCATGTTGCTCATTTACGAACTCGACCTCAATTTACATCCTGAGTAAGCAGTAAAAATTTCAGCTTGCTATCTTTTGTCGTTTTTGAGTAATCGTGTTCACAGACGGACGGACGGACGGACAGCCGAAAATGGACTATAAGGTGATTTTATGAACATCTATACCAAAATTTTTTCCTTAGCATCAATATTTTTAAGCATTACAAACTTGGGACTAAACTTAGTATACCTTGCATATTACATATATGCATAGTATAAAAACTTGTGTATGAGATATTTTTTTTGAGAGATAATTATTATTTTTATTTGTGTGATTAATGACAGCGATTATGTGATCGATTATTATTGTTATAAACTCTTTGCATTTTTTATTTTGTACGGGAAAATAGTTTCTACTTATTACAAAATAGAATTTGACGATCTACAATTTTCATAAAATCCCTCATTGGCCTCCGAGTCATAGAAAGCAAGAAAATCTTGAAAAACAGTTTTCGAGATCATTGACCGTTAATATTACATGAGGTTGAATTTGACTGCACTTTTTCGCAAATTGATTTTTGATAAATCTAAAATGATTCGATCATAGGCATGTTTAATTACCGTAACAATTTAATTTTCGAATAATATTGTTTTGATGTTTTATTGTTTTAATTCCGTAATGGAAAATTTTATGACTTGTATCACGTAAACATTAAAATTTATATAAAACCACAAGTTAAGTGAACCATACTTGGGAAAAGTTTTTATAATTTTTTTTAAATAGATTTTAATAAACTTGTTTATGGCTATTTGATGAAGTCCTTGATTTATTTCAAAATAACATTCATAAACTTACCTAAAAATATATTATATTTCAGAATTTTTTTTATGGATAATAAAATAAGTAAGTTTAGTAAATAGTGGAAAAATTCTAGCTAAATGACCGTGATAATCTTATTCAAAAAATAAAACGGGTACAAAGCTACTTACGCTTGCGTAGGCTGGTCAGCAAATATTGAAATTAATAAGTCGTAATTTATTTAAAATTTACATTCCGCTCAAAATTGTTTTCAAAAACAGGAGAATTTTCTTTGTTCAATTTATGATTATTACTAAACTAGAAGCGGGCGCGCTAAGCATAAGTAGTTATTATTAGCTATGAATGAATAAAGCTTCTTTAAGAATTCTGTAACTTTACAGATATGGTGAGCATTGAGCTTGAGTTCAAAACAAATTATTTTAGAGAATTCAAATAATTTAAAGAAGTATTTTATAAAATTACTAGAGTGATACCCATCCCTTCGCTGGGTTTAAAAGTAAAGATTGATAAAGATTGCTCTCGCTTATTCTCTTTCTATAACAATCGAAATAAGGATTGTTTAGAACAGATAAAATATATGTATTGCTTTCTTTTTTTTTAAACGTATAATAGTAATTATTCATTGAGTATATCAGAGAAGATGGCTGTGAAATATATTATATTGACTATTTTTACAGAAATCTGTAATTTATGGTAATGTCAAAATGTCAAAATAAATTAATTTTTTTTATTTTTTTATTAATATATCTTTATAAATTATATCTCATGTGTTCTTCTGAAGTATAGGCTGTATTTCCTACAGTTCCATTAAAAACCATTCGCTAGTTCTAGCGTGAAAGCGTAACAAACAAACAAACAAACATGCTTACTTTCGTATTTATAATATATAGGGATCAGAAATGGGATTTTGACTTGAAATAGTTTTCCATGTACTACAGTTTATTTAAAAATTAAATTTGCGATTTTACTGCTCTATATAAGTTTTCACCAGTGTTTAGTTTATTCACCGTTTTAATATTTAAACCGATTTAATTATTGCCAAATTTTTAATATAATTAATGCATAGAAAGTTTTTTTGCGTGTTAAACAATTATTCTTCACGTAGCTTGATAAAAATAAAATAAATATGACTACAAAAAAAATTGTTTATTACGTATAAGCAAACTATGATTATTGAGATGTGTATTATGCAAATTAATTTTCATAGATTTTTATTTACATAATCACGCAATATTATTTTTTGTATGTATGTACGGCGTATGGTAAAATGATTAGGTTTACTACGTTTTTATGACCTCTGGTAAAAACAATAATATTAACAAGTGAAAACAAACAATTGACTGAGTTAATTGTTGAAATACCATGTATAGACAGTGTTGATTACTCTGTCACACATATTACACAAACATACATGTCACACATATATAACTGATAACCCCATATTAATACATAGGTACTATAATACATAGTGTTGATGCGCAATCGTTTGTTTTTTTGACGTCACGTAAATAACAAAAGATATTCACTTTTAAATAGATACACACACAACTATATTAATACATACTATAAAATTTGCACCTAATTAACGCCCTCGTGGGTAAACAGTGATGTTTACAAAAAAATGTTTCAAACAAAAGTTTTTTATTTTTTTATAAGGAACATTTTTTACATTTAAACTTTTGTTCTATCTCTAACGGTTTACAAGATGGGTCCTACGGACCCAAGACCCAATTGACCTATGATGCTCATTTACGAACTTGACCTCACTTTTTACGTCTTGAGTACGCTGTAAAAATTTCAGCTCGATATCTTTTTTCGTTTTTGAGTTATCGTGTCCACAGACGGACGGACGGACAACCGGAAATGGATTAATTAGGTGATTCTATGAACACCTATACCAAAATTTTTTTCGTAGCATCAATATTTTTAAGCGTTACAAACTTGGGACGAAACTTAATATACTATGTATATTTCATATATACATGGTATAAAAATACCATGAAATTGGTGCTTAGTTTTAATAAAATATTTTATATTAAAAATTGTTTTTGTAATACATATAATGGACTTGAACGAAACTTTTGTTACTATATTTTTTAATTTTCTTGTTTATGTCAATTTAAAAAAAAATTAGATACTAGAATTTATTTAACAATAGCAATCACACCCGGCTTTGAACGTGTGCTATTTACTGATGACATTGTTGTACATGTAACTTTTAAGGGGATATATGAGCATGACAACCATGTTTGATTTAAGGATGTAAAAAAAAAAAGTTTTTAGACTCAAAATTTTTTTTTTTTTGGTAGAAATTTTACCGAATTAGGTAGAAATTACGAATTTGTGGGTAACATTTCAGGCTAGGTATCCATCGATATAAAATACATTGCTCTTATGGAGAAATCTCAAAAAATAACAAGTTTTGAAAGTTTTGGATAATTTTCACTTGGCATAGATAATTGGCAATGGCATAGAAAAGAAAAAACCCAAGTTTCCCCCATCCATGTATTGGATGTATGAAACAGGTAGATTTAGGGTTGAAATTATTTTTATCTTATTTTCTAATTTGTATGATGGATATATTCTATGATGGATTTTATTATAGCTTCATGAATGTAGACAAAAAATAGGAATACATTTTTTCGACATATGCCCTGGTTTTCGAAATATCGAAAGCTGAATAATTAAAGGAAATTTCAAATTTCAATAATTTGAAAACAGATATCGAAAAATTGTATTCATACTTTTTGTCTTACATCGTCAAGTTATAACATTTTTCACCATTAAAATTGAAATTTTTTTGTTTGTCTTTTATTTGTTTATCTGAAATTTCTTGATCACATCACTAGCTCATTCATCCTTAGTAAAACAGATTATATGCACAAACGTAAATAAAAATTTTAAAAAAGTTTCCGTCTCCCTCTAAGCCCATTCCATATACGTGCCACAATACTTTTTAACAATTTGAAAATTCGAACGAAAATAAGCAAAGTTACTGTGTCATATTTATTTCGTAGTTAAAATGGAGAAGCCATATTAAATCGAAACAAGATTCAACTGTCGGGAGTCAAGACAATAACTGCGAATTTACATCTCGTTTGAGTTCGATAAGTTCGATATGAAAACGTTAAATTATTAATACAATGTATTAATACTAATAAATCAGGTTGTTTAATTAGCTATTCATATACAGAGATAATGATGGACAATAAATTGACCTCCAATTTATCATAGATAGCGGATTACTATTTGTATAGACATAAATGTTATAGCATATCATGATTGTAAATCTTATTCATTTTTAAAAACATAACAATAGAAAAGAAAATTTATTTTTAATTATTTATTTATTACTAGCAGTTACCAATATGCTTCGCTGGCCAAATTTAAACTATAAAAGCAAAGACTACATCGTCTTAGCCTTCACTTTGCCTGAGCTTAAATTTTGTGGTGCGGAACGCTTATTCTTTTACTAAAATAAAGGTATCCTCAGTTATTCTTTATTATCCTGGAATAATGTTCTTTAACCACACAATGGTTATTGACATGACAAGACTCATGGATCATCTCATACATGAGACTTTTGATTAGGATGCCAAGATCTTTTAAGTTTCGCAATATGAACAAATTTAGTGCGGGGTCCTTTCAAACTTCATAAGCGTAATGGTTTTGAGATAATGGTAATGAGATAAAATTATCTTTTTTATCTCATGAGAGGACATGTGACATTAGATATATAACATAATTATTCAAGCAATGATTTGTTAAGAGTAATTATTTATTTTCTATTCTTATCATAAAGATTTATTTATTAATTTTTATCTTTTAATATTTATTTTTCATAAAATTAATTGTTATTATTTATATTTATTCAAAACTGTGAACTCTTAACTTAGTTTTAACAAAGTGATGATTATCGTAACTTCGCGCACGTGTATTTTTAATATGATACTCATAAACTACACTTAATAAAATAAGCCTTATTAAAAATTCTCACATTAATAGTGTTAAATCAAGTAAACTTTTATATGAAAATTAAATTAATACATCCAATTGAATTTCGAATAAAGAATTATCCACTTTGATGTTTAAAAAAACAGGTGTCCATAAATTGTGTCGTACACCCTGTTTCATGAAATTAAATTAAAAAAAAAAAAAAAAGTATTATTACTTTTTGTTTTTGTTTACTTTTAATCATGTATACGATATTTATTGCATCATGGTCTCTCGATTATAATTGATGATTTTAATATGCTACATACAGCGTAAACTAAATGTTGACAAATATCTTGTCTAGTAATCTTAATTAAAGAGAATTGAAGTCCGGGTTCGAGTTCTGGTTCGAGTGTATTTATTCAATTCTCTTTAATTAAAAATAAATATTTCTGTCCAAAATGGTTGACAGGCTATTTGAAATGCACTTTTGTAATTTTTAGTGCGTGCTAAAACCGTGTTTTTTAGTTTTTTAAACTATTATTTTTGAACAAAACGCTCCATTTGTAATTTTTAGTGAGTGCTAAAGCGTGTTATTTAGTTTTTTAAACTATTTTATACTTATTTTAGAATATGATTACTATATTTTGAAGCGGACACCCACTCAGGGATTTAAGGTAGTTCCTCCGCGACAGTCCAGTTAAAAAGTTTTGGACTAATACTATCATTCAGCGCATTAACTGTGCTATGACTACTATGACTATACCATATATTATTTTCACAAGACTGTAGTTCCTCACTACTGTATCTCCTATACGCATAAACACACACACTATGATATATACCTTTACCATTAGTCTTTATATCCTCTCCACAAAAAATTATCCATAAAACGAGTTATTTATTTAAGTTTTTTATCGAAACTATATAGTAAATAATTTTTATTTTTTTAAATATATTTTCTAAATATGGTATTCTACATTATATTAGTTTTTCATAGAGATGGTGAACGTCATTCATTGATAAATAAATATAATATTTGTAAATTTGTGTATTTTTATACGCTTCTCCCATGTACACGTACAAATTGCGTCACTTTTAATTGCTAATATCTCATGTATGACATGGTAAATCATCTTCTAATTTTAACAGCATGTGTATTATGAATTAAATATTTTATATTCTGAGTTTTGAGAAATTCTTGAAATATCACTTTCGTGTAGGTACTACCTTAAACAAGTCTATAATTTTTTTACAATACGCAGTTTAAATAAAAAATTAAATATGAAATATTTCTAAAGAGATATTTATAATATGTGGAAATATTTTATGGATGGGTAAAAATTTTTTGTAAATGTTTCCTCATATAAAATATACAATGATATCGAAATTTTGCGTATGAATATCAAACTGAATTATAGTAATTATACGCGTTGTTAAAGAATTAATAATATAATAAATAAAAAATTATCAAACAAAAATTTCAATATTTTTTTAATTTTTGTTATCATAATTTTCTTTGTATATCAAAAAATTCTTTTTTTTTTCAAGTAATACTACATAATAACATTGGCCTTGGTCATTATTTTATAATCAGGAATTACAATGGAAATATGCATACCAAAAATTTATGTAATTATATAATTATTTTTTTTATTTGTGAAAATATTTGTGTTTTTCCAAGTCCAGGCCCGGAATCGAAATTGCATACTAAAATTTTGTTGAATAATAAATTTACTTAACATTTTTGAGCAAAACTTTTGATACGGAAGTAGACACAAAGAAAACTCAAAAGATGAAACTTTACTAAAGCATGATATTATCAAAAATGTAAAAAAATCATTCCACTAAAGTTCTGACTAGATCCAAACGTTGTCTGAATAAGAAATAAAGGATTCATTTTTAATCGGTTGCCAAAAATTTTACCATGAAGCTTATACTTTATGGTAGGCACTGGATATCAGACACACGAGCACCTTGATTCGTCTATGAGTACCATATCACACGATGGTTATATTTTTCCTGAGAACTTGAAATTTTCTCATTTGTTTTTAAACGAAATTATTCTAAAGATAATATAGGTTTTTACGATATTATTCCTGTTTTGATGTTATATTTTTCTGGGAATCTTTCTCGAGAATAATGTATCTGTCGATACGTTCTTTTAAATTGTTTATACCCATACCAGCGTTTGTGTTAACCACTTTTAATCTCTGCCTTATGATAAAAGTAAAACAATAAACTAAATATCATGAGTTAGAAATCTTTGTCGTGTACTCTTCTAATCTTATTTTTGTACATTTAAACTATATGAAGGAATACTTAGGACACTGTTAAAACCTGAATTTTCTTTATTTAATTCTGATAAAAAAATTAAGTGCTGATAAAATGTTTTAACTATTTATAGAACAAATTTCATTGCTTTAGTTGTTACTATTGAAAAGTAAAATTTTTATTCACTTTGACATTGAAATTTCTTAAATAATAAATATTGAAATAATATATATATATTTTAAATAATAATAATAATAATAATACTTTGGAAAATATTTGAATAAATAATTAGATATTTATTAATTTTATTTCAAATCAATCAACACAATATATAGGTGGGTGAGTTATTTTTATACCTGACTAACTGACTCGGATAAATTCTTGTCGTCTAAAAATCAATGAAAGTCGTGTTTGCTGGGCAATTTCATTTTAAAAAACAAAGACTACCGCCCTGTAATCTTCACTTCTCCTGCGATCACTTGTATCCCCTTTTGTTCAAAATTTCTTGGGTTTTAATTTTTTGGTGCTTAAGTCTTAATTTTTTAGAAAATAAAATAAAGCCCATATTATTTGCGGACCAAAGAATTTTTAAAATCAGTTAAGTATTGGATTAAAAAATGAATTTGATTTCCAAACAAAATTACATCTCCCTGTCTTATTGTGGTCAATAATTAAGATAAAAGCTATCCTATCTTTTAATTTGGACCAAATTTGAAATAGCTACGAAATTTGTTTAAAATCTAAGATATGTAAAATAAGATATGAACGCTTAGAAATAGTTTGAAATAATGAGTTTTTATTAATTTTAATTTCATACCCAAGCCATTGGATAAAATTAAGAGATTCGAAGAGAACTATTTTTAAATGTTTTGGTTTTTAAACTTGTCTCATTCATAAAAATATTGATAATCAACACTATCTATACAGAGTATTTCAACAATTTGTTCCGTCAATTGTTTATAATCTCTTGCTTTCAAATATTCTTCCATCCAATATTGTGAAGGCAGTTTTACGTGAAGGAAGTTTAAAAAATTTGTGGTTAAAAATTATTATTATTAATATTTATTAATTATATAGATGTAAATCGTTGCTAACCATTAATTGATGCTAATATTTATAATAGTGAGTAATATACCATGTATATATGAGATATATCATAGTATATTAAGTATTTAGTCCTAAGTATGTAACGCTTAAAAGTATTGATGCTAAGACCAAAATTTTGGTATAGGTGTTCATAAAATCAGCTAATTAGCCCATTTTCGGTTGTCTGTGTCCGCCTGCCTGTCAACACGATAACTTAAAAACGAAAAATGATATCAAGCTGAAACTTTTACAGCGTGCTCAGGACATAAAAAGTGAGGTCAATTTCGTAAACCGTTACAGATAAAACAAAAGTTCAAATGTTAAGTAAAAATTGTTCCTAATAAAAAAATAATATGGGAATATCAGTTATGTATGTATGACATGTATGTATGTGTAATGTGATAGAGTAATCAACACTGTCTGTACATGGTATCTCAACAATTAACTCAGTCAATTCTTTGTTTTCACTTGTTTTTTTTTTTTTTTAAATTGTATAATTATTTTTCATGGAATAGGTAGGTGAATTTTCTATGGAAATTATTTTTCTTATGTTTTTAATTGCTTCTTTAACCATAAAAAAATTTTGTAGACGTCATATATTTTGTGCAATCCTAAGAAAAAATTCAAAGTTCACGTAGAGCATGGTTATAATGGCAAGCAATGGTAAATCCAAGGTCACTTTTTGTTTATACTTATCTTTCACACTCGCTTCCTTAGTCTTGCACCGATTAAAAAATTTTTTTTTGATATCTTTTTCTGAAGTTTTTCTGTATTTCTCAAATATTTGATACATAGTGAATTTGACATAGGTCCATATTTACTTGGTGAAAGATATTTATTATTTAGAATTCATAAATGGACGTAAGTACTATAATAATGGACGTTCAATTCCTTAATACGTTGTACTGCTTCTTATGTGATGTATGAGGGGTCTTTCACTTATATAAAAGTACACCAAAATTTTATAAAAAAAACACATTTGGGTTCATAATAAAAATATGAAGCTTATACCACTTACAATAGCAGTGTGAACCTGTTTATTTATAATATATACATGCATATATGAATATACCAATAGTTTAAAACACGAACATGTTACACATAATTAATATACTTACGTATTACATAAGTGACGAAGTTGGTTACGGCCTAGTCCGGATATCTAGAGGACCCGGATTCCAGGCCTGGCATTAATATTGTGTTAATGTGGAAAAATCTTTAAAACATATAATGTACGAGGTATACGACTTATATAAAAGGTCGAAAGTTGTCGTGGAACTCCCGGGAGAATTTATATTCCTTTCGTATCTTGATACATTATAAATGTAATGCTTACTTTCTTTATTTACGAAATATTCTTCTGAAAATTAAAGGTATTAATTCTAGAAGTCAAACACTTGTTTGATTGTTTAAAAGAATTTAATTATATAGGTACTTTTAGTTTTTACTGTATGAAATAATTGTAGTATTAGTTTAAAAGAGACCTACTTCTGATTTAGTAGTCAACCCAATATGTGAGTACATTACTTTTGGTTTGATTAGGATATTTATTATGATATAACATAAAATTTCATTGTACTGACTTTAAATTATCTCTGTTTTCTTTAACTTCTGAAACTTTTAAAATTCAATTTTTTTAAATGATAAAACATAAAATTTCAACAAAAGATATAAATTGATAGATATAAAATTTTTTTGCATTTTCTCAAAGATCGTGGCAACCTGAATCGATTGGAAAAGTTTTAGTTTCCTAGGTAACCTAGATTTGGTAGAAATGTACATTGGATTTCATATTAAAAATACATTTCTTTGTTTATAATAAAAAACCTTGCAAGATCAGAGAGAATTTAACTGGAATTTACCTTTCCTACTAATATTCTTTCTTGATGCGTGGAAATATATTTTATACCGAAGAATCAATAAAATTATGAAGACTTAATTATTTCAAGAATTAAATTCTTAAGATTATAAATTTAATCTTTGAAATATTCATTCATAGAGTGTCGTAGGTAGGTAGGGTACCTATCATTTAACATTGGTACAAGTCTGCAGTATAGAGTCAGAGCAAGCAGATTATATTATTAAAACAAAGTTAATTATTTGTCAGACAAGTTTATGTGTTTATGTATGTACACAAGTATATTACATTATTGCTTGTTGCTGTATTCTTATGGTCATATCGAGGTCAATTTCTTGGAAGAATTCAATTTCATGTCCTTGACCCGATATCATAAAATTTTTATTAAATTAAGTATATTATAAAAATAATATAAAAAAACATAAATATTTACATATTTTGATCTTTTTTCTTTTTAATAAAATTTTTATGGGTTTTATTAGGTGTTGTGTTAAAGTTTTATTAATCACAATTTATATACAAATTTAGTAATAATTGCAGCAATGCGAGGGAATGACGTCAAAATTTGAAGATCTTCGTAATATTTTATTCAAATAATTATACTTAATTTTGAATATCGTTGTGCCAATTAATAATCAATAAGTCTTTATTTTCACGAGAAAATTAAGAAAATTTAAAAATTAATAATTCTTTTCTGACTGTACTGATCAATGCTCCTGATCATTTTCAATGCAAGTCTATTCTTTTCTTTCTAATACGTATATAATGTGGAAGCACAGGGAAAAGCAGAAACTCCTCCGTGAATTCTGGAAAAATTATTAAGGACAATCAATATTTCTAACAACTTTTGTTTGAAACTTTATTTTTATATTTTGAATATTTAAAATCAGATCAGTTCCAAAATGACGGTTTTTAGGATAGAAACATTTTTTTTTTTTTTGATTTTACAACCGAAAAGTTGTAATTAAAACACTAAATAAAGTTATAGTACTAACATCAAACATATTTCTTCTAATAATCACTGTTATTTTATAAATTTTCAATCCCAATGTCGAAATGTTATAATAATTTTTTTCTATAACTATTAAATTCAAGAAGGCGCACATCACTTTTGGAATCCGAGAAAAGCAATATAACTGAAATGCTTCCACATTCTATTATTAAAATGCTCATCATTTTAGATCTTCAAAAATTCCGCGATTTTATTTGTTAAGACCTTTATTTGTCTGCGATTGGGGTGAATTTCTAATCAGTAACATTTTTTCTTCCAAAAAAAATTCCAAATAACTGAAAAGTCGTCTTGATGTATAGTTGCGTTTGTGAACGTTTTAGATTATTGACCAAAGTACTTTAATTATCTTTCATGGTTTAACATGATGTTATGGACATTCAAAACCTAATTTTAACTTAAAAAGTCAAATGAATTAATGACTTTTTTGTCAAAATTACATTTTTAAACCGGTTGCTCGTGTGAGTGCGACCTTTATGGTTCACAGATTGAACTTCTCAGATGATGGGATTTCCCATATCTACCTAAAACACTGCAATATTAAATATTACTTTATTAAAACAGAGATGTAAATACCAGAGGTTAAAAACGTGTTTTCTATGCAAGAGCTACTGAGATCAATACCCCACACTTGGCAATATACTTTTTTTAATGTTCTACAAATCGATAAAATCAATTGGCGTTAATATTTCTGTAAATATTAGTTTTACAGAAAAATTAATCAGGGCTTAAATTTTTTTTAAGTGATTTTCAGCAACTTTATAAATCATCAAAATTTTAAGCTTCGTAATATAATTAACAGAAAAATTTAGAGTATAATTTTTCTTTACCCTTTTACTTCCCTATGCAGGAAGTGAATAATTTCGTAATTTTTTTAGGACTTTAATGTTGTTTTAATATAAAATTGCTGTTGGTTTAAGATAATAAATTTCTCAGACAATATTAAACATGGCACACCCGGTACATTAGTAAATAGTTTTACTATAATAAAATCATTAATTGTTTATGTATATGTACGTACAATGTACATAGAATGAAAGAGGTAGTGTTTTTCTTAACTTCCTGTCGCATTTAATTAGGATATCATTTAACATTGATATTGGCTAGTTCGTATTTAATAATCAACTTGACATGTTTATTTTAAATATCATATTTTTATTTATAAGTATAGTTTACATTACATACACTCATACAATTATTATTATTATTAATTAATTGATTAATTAATTAATTAATCATTGGTATTTATCTACCACTATAGTTTATTTGTTTACTTTCTGCTTTTTTTATATTATTTTATTCTAGTATTTCATTTTTATATATGTAGTCTGTTTACTTTCATGTTTGTCTGCCTACCTTCAACGTGTGACGTAATATTTTGTTTTATAGTGAACATTTTTTATTTTCTACGTTCTATCTGTTCTTTTTACAACACTTCAGGCGCGGATCTAGAAATTTTTTTCGGGGGGGGGGGGGGCGGAGGATTTTTGTCATTTTTGTTTTTCAATAAAATAACAAAAAAACCAAATAAACAAAGATTTTTTTTTGTTTTTCGGTTTGTAAAATATTGATTCAGCTCTTTTTTTTTGAAATGCGGGCTGTTTTGGGAGGGGGGTCATGACCCATGTGACCCCCCCCCCCTTAGATCCGCGCCTGCAACACTTCGTATATTGAGAACAGATGAATGAGTTTTAGTTATTTTTAACTAACGAAAATTAAGATGGTCCTCAAATCAAATAAATTATGTTTTTTAATGTATGATCACGCATAGCTTTTTATACAGTAGCACAATTTCGCACAAATTATTATTGGATAGGCTATACTTTCCAGGTGGTACCATAGTCGTTTCAGTAGTTTTTAAGGCATGGGCTATTACGTGTCAAATTTACCTGCTTATTAAGGGCGTTAATGTGAATACATATACTCCACTAATTAAAGATGATCCTAAAAAACGTGATTTTGTTGAAACTTTATCCTAGCCATAAATAGTACAAAATACAAATTTTTTGCAGATAATAAGAGTAAATCTCAAAAATGAAGGCAAAAATTAAAATGTAGCCTTATAATTTAATATTTAATAATTTTTTTCATTCATTCAATTTCTGCCGTTTTTATTTGTATTTTTAATAGATGTTTCCAAAAAAAATAAAATGTTTGAAGTATATTTCTTATCTCTGAACAGTAAAAATCAGAGTTGAGCTTGAAGGTTCAATTCAAGGTGCCCAAGGATCTCTTTTTCTACTTTTTGATATGAACAATTTTTGCTCGAAATATTTTTTTGATTCTGATTTGCCTAGAAAGATATTTGAAAAAAAATGACATATTGTATATTGACTTTTATTATGGAAATTATGGTTTCTGGTTCTGTTAAAACAATTAAGGTTAGATTTGGTTAAATTGGCTGTCCACGAAAGACATACTTAGGCTATAGAGCCCATTGTGATAAAATATATGTGTTTTACCACCTTTCCGCTGATAATTTCATTTATCAGCTCCTCAATTTCAGAGGCTGAGTAAACCTCCTTCATGCATATACCAGCCCATCACAACTAATAATTAAATTAATTTTGTTGCGACGACGGTAATCGAACCCGCTATTTTAAGCATACAGCGGACGGAATTGGTTACGCCTTAACCAATTGAGCTAATAGGGCGACTTAAACAACTAAAGTTCGTCTTCATTTCATCTTGAAGGCTGACTTCCACTAATCATAAAACTCCTAAAATGAAGTATAAAAAAAGTTTCACAAAAATGCATTCCCGATGAGTTAAATGCTTAGTTCGTTCGAAATAGAACACCCTACACACAGTGTATAGTATTATATGTTGCATATTTTAAATGGATACGTAAATTTTAGCATAATACAAACATTAATAACCTACATTTATTGGCTTTTGTTAGTGCAAAACAAACCAAAGTAAACCTTTTTATTAAGATAATTAAACCCCGTATCCGGTATATGTCTAAATGTCAAACAAAACTTGTATACAAGAGTTAAAAGGATGGACTGTGTTTTCTATAATATATGTCTATCGAACTCAAATTTTATTGTAAACATAAAAGTCTTAAACATATAATAATGTATATCAAATTTGTTTTATAATAAGTCTAAGGTTGTTATCAGAAAATTACGTTTCTTTATGAGGTCGAAAAGAAGAAATTCATTAGTTGAAGATTTGAAACACATTTGGCTACGTAGGAAACTGTAGCAAACGATAAAATGTTCAAAAATTCTAGAATTTTCAAACTTTTCACAAATTTGTTGGAGAGTTTACGGTAGAACGAGCGCCAAGGTAAGCTAAGACTTCCATCATTTCCAACATTTGTATTATATTTTCAACGTTGATAATGCATTTTGTTATTTGATGAATTTTTGTTAATTTCATGAATGTAGACAAAAAATAATAATAAAATTTTTCGATATCTGCCTTGGTTTTCGAAAGCTAAATAATAAAACAAAATTTACAATTTTCGAAATTTTGAAAATTATTCCAGACATCGAAAAATTGTATTATTACTTTCCTCCTTATGTTGTCAAGTTATAACATAATTCACCATCAAAATGGAAAAAATAAATATTTTTAAAATTGGTGTCCTCACTACCGTGCTCATACATTCTCAATTACTTGGGCACAACTGGTTTTTTTTTTTGAAAACTTCATGGTTTTTATTTTAATTTAAATAGTTTTTTTTTTTTTTTTTTTAATTTCCATCGACTAGTTTTGGAGAAATCTTTGGAAACATATAATCCATCAACCGTTTTCCCATAAGACCAATGTTAAATATGCCTACTTTTGAAGTCATTTATTTATTGAAATAATCGGGCAGCACACCCTCCCCCTCTTAAAATTTTCAGACTGATTTAGACTTAGCCCAACCTCATATAAAAAAAAATCAAGCTTTTTATCTAAAATTGCCCTGGCGCTTATTTAGCCTTAAATGGTGGATGAAAACTTTTACTTTGCTTAAAACCGTACTTTTTTTAAACAGAAAGGAAAACTTACCTCAAATAAATGTATCACATTGTAAAATTTAAGTGGCCGTATGAGTTACTTTCACTCGCATATATGGTAATAAATAGTGAAAATCCTCCTAGCATAGTGAAGTACCAAAATGTTACATAATATTTTTGAACTTATTACTGAGAAGCGAAGAGTACCAACTAGTGAAGAAAATGCACGAAGATGATTGAATGTTCTTGCAACTTTAGAATTTATAAAGAGTGATATTGTATCGCTGAATGAAAAACATGTAGGAAGATGGCAAAATGTTCACGAAAGTTTATCCGGATAACATAGCCGGTAAAGCTAGTATTAAATTAATAAATTTGTAAATTAGAATTATACCTTATAGTAAAATCAATTAATTAATCTTTTTAATATTTGTAATTATTTATTTTGATTACGAGAAATTTTCACCTCGAATGCAAAAGGTTAACAATATTTTTATTTTATTTTATTTTTTTTTTGAAATCAATAAGAAATATAAAAATGTTGTAGGCACATGAGTTCGTACTTGACTGGTCAATTTCATTGTATGCATAGCAGACATGATTGTTAAACATAACGGGTTAATATTTTTAAGTCATGAACCATGATCATATCTTTTTTACCTTAATAAATTTGTAATATTATCTTACCCAGGTATATACTCAATGCGAATAGGTCAGGTCATATCAATGATTTATTAATTGGCAAAATCAATGAGAAATTTTGATAAAGTTCATTTTGTATTAGAATATTAATTTTAATAAAAACGTCATTTGAAAAAGAAGTTATTAAAATAATATCTGATCTTTTACACTTTGACTTATGAAAGTGCTTACTCATCGATAGGACATCAATTATTGTAGAGAGTAAAAGCATTTACCTACTTGTTTAGAGCTGCTTTACTGCTTACTGAAAGTTATCTTTGGAGTTTACGATATCAGAAAACAAAATTGATTTTATCTAAAAGAACCCACGAATTAAAACAGAAAACATTTTTGCATAGTGAATATATAAAATTTAGATAATGTATTTTTAACCCCCGAACAAAAAATTAGGAGTGTTATAAGTGATAACAGATAAGTGTTTTACCACCTTTCCGCTGATAATTTCATTTATCAGCTCCTCAATTTCAGAGGCTGAGTGTACCTCCTTCATGCATATACCATGCACTACACCTGCCCATTACAACTATTAATTAAATTAATTTTGTTGCGACGGCGGAAATCGAACCCGCTACCCATTGCATACCGCGGACGGAATTGGTTACGCCTTAACCAACAGAGCTAATAGGGCGACGTGGTATGTATGGGACCACCAAATGGCTAAATCATTTTTCACTTCAATAAATTTCACTAATAAGTAAGAAATTATTTGTTCCAATTTGTATATGACTATACTATAACAATGGCTGGGAGCTACGCACGCTTTAAGTAGACAACATTAATTAGAAAAATGAGAAAATGATCTCTTACTTTTCAGTGCAATATATCATAATCATTGTTACTTACAAATTTATTTTTTGAAAGCGTACGGAATATCATTTCTATAATATTTGTTTGTTTTGGAAATAATTATAAGCAATTTCTTGTGGACAAAGCTGCATGTTTTATTAATGTAAAAAAAAAATGTATATATTAAAAATTTATACATAAAAATGAACTTTCTACCTCTGAACTTCATATTTAAATAAAAATAAATGTTTATAGGTTACTGTAATAGACATTTCTGCAAGGTTGTATGTGTTTGAAAAGATCAATGTCATTTGATAAAAATCATTATAAACATGATTAATTAAACCTACATATCTGAAAAGTATAGCTTCTTTTATTTATAATTAGTACTCCATAGTTTAGAACAGCACAAAGGTATTCGCACCGTGTGTAAGTTTTTTATTGGAGGCGTTTTCATGGTAACGATACACTACTTTAATTATAGAATTGTATGGATGCATATATAATTGTATGGATTGCATTGATGACTTACATTGAAAATTTAATATTATTGTCTCACAAACTTAAATAAGTATTTATGATAATTTACATTTGAAAAATAATATTTGTGCAATTTGGTTTCTTATTTTTACAATTTTTAATGCATTAATTTAATTAATTAGTGTTTTTCAATAATTTTAATTTGACATTTTCTATAACATTAACATGTAAAGAATTGAAAATTAATCATAACAGCCTCCTTTATCGCCAAAATTTTTCACTGGGAACGCTGGCATCGATTCTATTGTCCCTACCATAACTACGCACACAACCAATAAAAAAAAGTTCAATTTTATTGAGATTTATGAGTAATTGTGGGTATAATTTTAATGGTGACTCAATCTGATTATAAAATGTAGTACTATATCTCAGGACTCAGGAGAGTTAGCCACGGAGGTGTTCGAATTGTTGTTATATGTATCATATTTAACATACTTTTATTAGCTTGGAATGTATCTGTATAACGAAATCTTTGAACGTGATTTTCACCTACTTCAAAACTTGTCGGGATTGAATTGAAACCTCCACACACTTATCAATGACAATACAATAATTTAATAAGATTGTCCGATTATCAGGATCTTCTGGATCTTCTATTTACGATTAACTAAAAAATCTTTGATGGTTAAAGCGCAGATATCATTCCATAATAATAATAAATAATATTTTAAGAAAACTAAAAACCACGCTTTTGTAACAATCTGAACAAAAAAGTAGAAAATAATTTCTATAAGTTAAAAAAAAAAGTGATTAGAAATCTTAAAAAACCGGGCAAGTTTTTTAATATATTTGCAATAATTGAAATTTAGCACCCCACGCTTTTCTACGTTAAAATGACTTTTTTCTTAATCCCTCTACTTTTCTTTTGAACTTATAGAAATTATCTTATACTTTTTAGTTCAGCTAGTTACAAAAGCGTTTTTTTTAGTTTTTTTAAACTGTGTATTTATTATAATACTAATGCTGTCGGTTAAAATTTGTTTTCTCATTTATTTCAACTTTGAAAATAAAAATTAGTAAAATTATAGTTTTATTTCAATTATTTACTTTGATTTGGGAATATTATATGTAATTTAATTACTCTCGAAAGTTGTTAATTTTTTTAATTGTGCCTGTTCGATATAATATGTATTGAAAGTTACTTCGTTTCTACCGAGTGTCCTACAACAACTCATGATTTTTTTTTGTAGAGAGGACTCATGTATTTACTTTATTGTTTGTAAAACGTAGTGATTTTCATTTAAATATTAATTTAAGAAAAGCAGTAAAAAAATATTTTATAATTTGTCACGCTTGATGTATTTTTTTTTCAATTTGCAAATATAATTTCATTGCCACTACTGTCCGTGTAATAGAATATTTTTACAAAAATGTGTCGTTTTCACACGTCTTTACAAAATATCGTCAATAAATGGTTGATAATTAACACTTATGCGTTAATTATTGAAAATTAATTAGCGTTCAATATACGAATCTAATTGATATCCGTATCAAAATTTTTCAATGTAAAGAGTCAATTTTTTTTATTATATATAGAATGAACTAAAAATCTGGATGTTTCAATAATATTACAAAAAATTTTAAGCAAATCTTCAATCTTCCTTGGACAAAAATAAGAAAAATTCCTGTATACCTATGTAGTTAATCTTTTCATTTTCAATACATACAACTATAAAATTATTAGACAACAAAAAATGTAGAATGTATTACAATTGTACGAGGATTTGTGCAAATGTACCTACAATATTTTTATACCATGTATATATGAAATATACATAGTATATTAAGTTTAGTCCCAAGTTTGTAACGATTAAAATATTGATGCTACGAACAAAATTTTGGTACAGGTGTTCATAGAATCATCTAATTAGTCCATTTTCAGTTGTCCGTCTGTGTACACGATAACTGAAAAACGAATCAAAATATCAAGCTGAAATTTTTGTAACGCAGGACGTAAAAAGTGAGGTCGAGTTCGTAAATGAGCAATATATATCAATTGGGTCTTTGGTCCGTAAGACCCATCTTGTAAACCGTTAGAGATAGACAAAAAGTTTAAATGTAAAAAATGTTCCTTATTAAAAAATAAACAACTTTTGTTTGAAATATTGTTTTGTAATCATCACTGTTTACTCACGAGGACACGAATTAGATTGCAAATTATATAGTATGTATTAATATGGGATTATCAGTATGTGTGACATGTATGGGTGGTATATGTGTAATATGATAGAGTAATCAACACTGTCTATACATGATATTTCAACAATTGACTCAGTCAATTGCTTGTTTTCACTTGTTTTTAAATGATATATCGTTACATTGTTTAGATAAAGTTTATTATTTCTATTTTTATATTCCAAGTCAGTTCAATGTTACCAAAAGTTATCTTATTGTCCAAACAATACCGGTTCTGATCATCAGGTGACTCTAAAATTACTTTGATTTATAATTTGCTTTTTAAGCACTTGCTTTAGATAAGGAAAAATGATTAATTCATAATTCAAAAACAAATAGCAATCCATATGCTGAAAAAGTAAGATTATTTGAGAATTCCCAGATAATTTGTTGTCAATTAACTAATATCATGTTGACCCTAGTAGCTCAGTTGGTTTAGTCGTAACCAATTTCGTACGCGATATGCCTAGGGCGCGGGTTCGATTCCGACCGACACAACAAAATATTGATTTCATTAATATTGTAATCCATGATATATGCGTGAAAGAGGTGGTGCACTCAGCCTCTCGAAATAATTGAGGAACTGATAAAAGGAATTATCGGCGGAAAAGTTGCTAAAACAAATGTATGGTATCACAAAGGGCCCTATGGCCTAGGTGTGTCGCCCGTGGACATTCCGGTATTCAAAGAGACCGTATTGCCTAATCAAAATTTTTACATTTTTACATTTTATTCTAAATTATTACTAAAGCATTTATTAGTAAAAATACAAATATATACTATTATTTTCATAGATTAGTTACGTGACAAGCATAATATACCTACTTAAATAATAAACTTCAATTATTGTATGGTTTAAGTATGTAACCTTCAATTTATTATATTTAATGATTTTAATGCACAAAAATTACATCGTTTTTGTTTATTTATAAACAAAAACAAATTAAAAATATCTTGAAGTTTTTATTATTTGTTATTGTACCAAAATACAATAGAATACCATAAAAATAGAAAATATATGTATGATAAATTAATGGAAAAATTCCAATTTAATGATTTCGATGAAATTGTGATAATTTCTGCATATTAATGGCTACACCAAAATTTCTATTTATTTACGTATTTTAATTTTCTGACTATCTGGGGTGATAAAAGCCACGAATTAATATAAACACTTTTTAGAAACAAATAAAATTTCTTGACTGGAAAAACAGTATTTTTAAAATTTTTGCCACATTTTATACCCAAAAGTTCTCTTTCATTCAAAATGTTTTTGTTTTTCGTAAAGCCTATTATTTTCGGGTGAAGCTTATGGAAACGACCTAAAACAATTTTTTTGCGCAAAATTAAACAAAAAAACTTTTGAAACAAAAAAGAAACCGACTTCAAAAAAAAACTATCCCAAACCAATTAATATGCACTAAAAAGTAAAAAAAAAATAATGTGGTTACAATTATTGCTATTTTTGGAGTCGGTGTCAGCCAAGGAAACAACTGTTACACAACAGCTTGTTACATTCACTTGGCTGACACCGACTCCAAAAATAACAATAATTGTAACTACATTATTTTTTTACTTTTTAATGCATATTAATTTGAAGTCGGTTTTTTTGTGATTTTTAGTGAATCTGAAGTGCACTAAATAATTTATCAATAAAAAAGAAACATAGGAATCGGTTCGCGTGTTATTGAGTTATTCGTCCATTTGTCGCGCAACGCAAATTTAAGACTTATGTAGGGTTTTCTCACGGATGCCATTATCAAAACTGGAAAAAATTGGACCACACGGAAAGCACACGGGAAATGGGACCATACGGGAAGCACAAGCTATCAAATAAAAAATAATCATCAAAATCGGTTCACCAAGTCGTAAGTTCTGAAGTAACAAACATATAAAAAAAAATTCAGTCGAATTGAGAACCTTCTCCTTTTTTGAGGTCGGTTAAAAATTAAGAAATTGAGTTGGTGTCAATTACAATAAGACTAGCTCGTCAAAGTTTAGAAGAAAAAGGTGTTACGATTGATATTTTGGTATTTTGTATCGATTGATATTTTAATTGTAATCGATTAACATCAGCCGGGGCACAAATATTTTGAATGGATGTTAAATACTTTATCCTTGAAAATTTTTTACGTCTAAGACTGTTTTGCCTTAGTGAAATCTCAAAGCCTGATACGAGTAGCGTACTAAAACTTATGAGGCAAAACATTTGAATTTTTAAGCATTTTAAAACTGATTCGATGTTTAAAAATAAAAAATATTTCAATTTTTTAAGTTTTTTAATAGGTTAAAAAGTTTTTCGAAAAAAAGTATTAAGCATTTACAAAATCTCTGTTATTACGAAACACGAAGTATCCATGTGAAAGGATTCAATAATCGATTGAATCGGTGTTATAGCACAACCTATTAACTAATGAGTACACCATCATGACCAATCATAATAAATATGACAAGTTAATTTATTTTCATGGAGTAATCAGTAATTTAATAAAATAATTGTACTTTTTTAAAGGACAATCATCGCATTTAAAATTCGTACGTGACAATCATGTTTTTATTTATATGGTATGATGAGCAACATTTATAAACAGACAAACAGACAAATAAACAAAACAATAATGGGGTCTGATTATTATTTTTATTTTCATATTCAAAAACTGTAGCAAATCTTTTTTAATTTTGAAATTGATTACGTAATTCATATTTTTATACTTCATGGGTGTCCCAAAATTAACAAATGACATTTCATGGTTAAAATTAAAGGAATAGTGAAGGAATTTATATGTAATTAAATTTTTTGATATTACATTGTAAGTAAAAAGAGACGCATTTTCATACTAAGTTATAATTTGATGTTATGGTTTAGAGTCTGTAGCTACTTGAAATATTTTTGCATGAAATGGCTACTTGGCTATTAGTCTCTTTTTTAAAATATTAAAGATATTTTTTTCAAAAACTGAAAAATCTTGCAGAATAAAAGCCACAAGACTTGGAGATACTCTTATAAAATTTAGAATCACTTGTGACAGTTTTACGATCCGTTAATAGATATATAGATCCGTTAATAGATAGATGATATGGTGGATTATTTATGGTGGAACTCGAGGTAATGTAGGTTAGGTTAGGTTTCGTGATGAAAGAAAAATTAAAAAACTATTGGCCTGTAGCAAGTCAAATATCACCTGTAAAAAATTTTCGTTATTTGGTTACGTCTCAACTTAATTTTTTGCCTGAGGCTTCCAAATCTTGATCGTGTCATTGAATTATCAGAGGGGAGCGAAGACAGCAAAGCAACAACAAAGCCATATTTATCTATACTTCTGTTGCACACTTAAACTTGATCCTACCCCTTACTTTAATCTTGGTATTCAAGTGCTAAACGCTAAATTTGGCTATCTTTGTCTTACAGGCTTACACTTAGTCTTACAGTTTTAAAATGTTTTTCCTGCACATTTATCTTGGTCGTGCCCACGTGGAAACTGTCTGCTTGTTTGATTCATTAGATGTGATTCTGAACAGCCATCCTGTAAAGATTAAGTCCAGCAAGTGGTGGCTATGCCGAAAAAATCGAAACTGTCATTAAGAGATGGTTTTGAAAACTGTTAAACACAGTCAACATTACCTACTATCATATTAAAGGCTCAGCAGACCGTAACCATGACCATCAGTAAATTATATGACCAGCTCTCTCACTATAAGAGCGTATTGTCTAAATCTCCTAACTCCAGTAAAACGTACACAATATCATGCGCTTTGCGATATTTACTCTCAAACTTAAATCTCCAGAGACCAAAGTTCAAAAATAGTGTAATTGGCATGTAAGGACATCAAAACACAAATATCCGGTGAAATTTCAGTTACAATTCGCATCGTTTGTATAGAAATGACGCGGTAGACATAAATTATCTGTTACTTAAAACTAGGTTGATGTTGATGAAGATGATTTATGCAAATTAATATGAAGGTTAGTTCTGTAAACTCAGTAAACCAACACCGCATGATCATCATATATTGTTAAACGGTGTATTTTTTTAAAAATAAATATTTTACATTGACTATAGATATTATGATGATGATGATGAATCAAAGGTTAAATCCATTATTATAAAAGGTAGATGAGTTTTTATGATAAAATTGTTTTTATAGTAAACCAATCGAATTAAAACTTGTTTATTTTAACAAATTATTTATGAATACAAAATGATTCAAAACAAATCGGTAGTGAAATTCTATTTGTTAAAACGGTAATTTAAATTATGATTGTATCAAAGTGGAAAATAAATGACAACCGATGGCATGCAGAATTTCCTATATCTAGATGAACAAGTGAAACTTGCAAAAGTAAAATCCAATATAAAAAAACATTGTTTTCGTTGGATATTTGTTTTCTTAAAATTCTTAAAATGATGATTAGTAGATATTAAGGAGCAAAGAAAAGAGTTATTGTCTATAATATATACTGTGTTCTGTTATGACTGCAGAAACCCAGCTTACCAAAATAAGCTCATCAAGAGCAACAAAGAAACTTCTTTCCAAATTTGGATCTGAGGCCTAATTTGGGACGTACGGGTATGGCAAAATTGATAAATTTGTTCATTCACTAACTATCATTCGATAACCAGTTGGATATTATTATTAATTGGATTTGACCAAATTATCCCACTTATTTCAGTCTGATATCTTTTTTCCTTTTTTGAGATATCGTGTTCACAGGCGGACGGACAATCAGAAATGGACTAATTAGGTGATTTTATGAACACCTATACCAAAATTTTGTTCGTAGCATCAATATTTTTAAGCGTTATAAACTTGGTACTAAACTTAGTATACCTTGATATATATTACATATATACATGTTACAAGTACTTAAATTTAGAAAATGGCTAATATAAATATAAATATCACTATCATAATTTGTTAAATATTGAGCTTCCTTTCAGGCGAGAATTCGTTACATATTTAAAATTAATTTGCCTTATAGCTAATGCAACTTTACACTCCTCTATTTCTCTAGAAAATATTGCCTAGCAATATAAATGCTTCTAGACTAGCAAAACAGTCGTGATTTAGTCGTATTCTAAAACTATGAAATGACTATATTGATATTGAATATTACCTGAAGAAAATATATTTTCTTATTAAAATGCACAGCAAAAAATAAATAATATGTATCAGTCTGGACTGAGGGAATAACTTTACTGAAGCTTTTGAAGCACGTTTTAAAGATTTGATTACTTTGTTGTTAAATATTTTTATAATGTTATAAAATCAATCATGCATGAATAACTAAATTTGCACTATTTTTGCATAAAATTATAATTAACATTCTCAATCATATAATATGATTATCACAAAATATATTTGCATAAAGTATTGGTAATGTTTCTATGACGTTATATGGTAACATAATGTATATTCGGTCTATCTCTACAGGGTGGTAGCTACATGAAAAAATTAATAATTAATCACATACATTAACTATTTTAGACTTTTTGTACAGTTGATCAAAACGCATCTCAACAGTGTGTCGTATTATTTATTATAAGGTTGATTGTATCGTTTTATTTTGCATATTCTGTTCTCTACACAAACTGATTTACAGTTCCACTTATGCGTTGTATAAACCTGCCCTATTTACTCTTGCACCCACAAAAGAGCTAGGGAGAAATCGAAATGTTTTATTTTTGATTTTGGTAATTTGCTTTGATAAAAGAATACATTATTTATACAGAGTGGCCAGTTTTTAAATACCCCACCTTTTTTTTCTTAAATTTTTTTTTTGTCATTTTCGGAGACACTGCATCGACCGGACCTTTTGATTTTCAAATGTACCACTTTATATTCTTTTGCAAAACTTAAAAGCTATAATCCACAATAAAATTTTTAAATATTCAGGCTAACTCAGTTTAAAGCCAAACTATCGTATTTTTTTTAAAGAATCTCTTAATTCTGAACGAAAATAATCATTCATCCACGTTTCTATCCTTATACTGGGTTCTCATGCTCTATTTGTATCAGAAAATAAATTTCCCAGAAGGCTAGGAAAAGATGGCCCAATCTAATAACCACATTGGTCTTCCAACTTGCTGCATTTGGATGTCAAGAAGAAATAGAAGATTAAGAACTACAAACAGCTCAAGCTTATATAGGTCTTGATGAGGCTGCCGTAGGTGCTGCTACAAATCGAGCGTGAGATTCCAGATCTAAGGCATGCATGGAGCTCAGTTCGAACAGATTCTTTAAAAAAATATGGTAATAGGCTTTTGTCCTAAATTGGTAAAATTGGTTTATATGTTACATAAGTATCTGATTTACACCAAGAAAGTATTATTTAAAAAAAAAAAAACTATTTCATTATGTATTTTGTAAAGTGTAATGGCGTCCTGTATGATGTCACTTCATATGTGTTTGTATTTGTAAGCTTGCGTAGTCTTTCATAAGATGTGACGTAGTACCATGAAAGTTCATCTGATATGTGTTTTCTGGCACGTGATCGGATGCATAAGTTTATGAAAATTATTATCTAAAAATATTAATGATCCTTAAATTTTATTAAAATTAATTTTGTGTTATGTTATCTACATATTATGATTAATAATAGTTAGAAACTTTTATTCCAACGATTTATTCTTAGAGGAAAAAAGCTTATTATGATATTAAACTGAGTTAGTTTGAATACTTATTTTCATATTTAAAAGAACCTACTTTACTAAAAGGAATTAAGAATCCATTTCAATTATTTTTCAATTCAATTTATGGTGGGCCACCTGATATATTTGTTTTCATTATAGACGACCAAGGTTATATTCAATAAAATGATATAAACAAAAAGGTTTCATTAACGCTCATGAAACATATCTAATTTTGATTTGATTTGCTTTGATTTTTTGATTAGTGGTAGTAAGCAAGTAGGGTATTCATTGTATATTATGACTCAGTTAAAAATATATTATGACAATGACATAAAAATTTTAATTTTGTTGTTTGATTATTTCTGGTATTAGTACATTTTATTTATCAGTCTTCATTCGCATTATTTAGATCGTTGCGTCTCTGTGATAATAAAATGAACTACATTTCTTGAGTAGTAATACTTATTTTTCTTGCGATAAGTAGTTTCTTGTAATGTTTTGCGATACCGTAATAGTGGTTGTTAATTTAATTCCTTTATTTTTACTAAATGGTGTATAAATATTATGTGAGATACAACTGGGAATATTTGGACTGGCCTTTGGATTAAAGTGTTCTTAAGAAAGTGCTGTGGCGTTTGATAGTATAAAATTAATTTTTTGGTGAAGTCTATGGTGAATCAGCTGCGCTAATATTGTTCAATTTACTATAAGTTGTTTGGATCTGTTCTTGTTTAATGTAAAACCTGTGTCAGTTTCTTACCAAACTTTTGAATAATGACCATAGTAGCCATATGTATTCTTCCCTGTGTTTTAATATTAATTTTTAAATAATTTGTTTTAGTTAGTGTGGGTGAGTAAATTAATTAAGCAACTATTTAAATCTATAACTTTTAAAAATTATAAAATTTTAGAAAAGTAATTTTTCTTATACAAAATATAATATATAGTATTATAAAATATTATATATTTTCCTTTTTGTGCGATACTTTTTAACTTATAATTTCAATTAAAGATGTTTCAATATTTGAGACTTTCGTATACCATAGTTGATTATATCTCCAAAAATTATCATAATAACACTTAGAATTGATGTTTTGCGTTTATTTTTGACTGAAGGCTTTCATTTTTATGCACAGTTTTATTTAAATTATTAAATAATGAGATTGAGAAAGTTTTTAATTTTAATATTACTATAAAGTTTCAAACTTGAGAAAAATTAATTCATTTACCCTCATGATTTCTTCATATTCGTTGGCTGCGTAGTCATAATAGGGACAATAAAATTGATGCCAGGGCTTCCAGTGAAAAATTTTGGCGTTAAAGGAGGCTATTATGACTAATTTGCAATTCTTTACATGTATCGTAAATGTCAAATTAAAATTATTGAAAAACACTAATTAATTAATCTTAATGCATAAAAAATTATGAAAATAAGAAAGCAAATTGCATAAATATTATTTTTTAAATGTAAATTATCATAATTATTTATTTAAATTTGTGAGACAATAATATTAAATTTTCAATGTAAGTCATAAATGCAATCCATACAATTCTATATGCATCCATACGATTCTATAATTAAAGTAGTGTATCGTTACCATGGAAACGCCTCCAATAAAACTCACTCACGGGGCGAATATCCCCTTGTGAAAAGGGCTGTGTTTAATAATTAATTTTTCATAAACCGTACAGAGAATCGACATGAAATTTATACAGAAGATGTATTATACTCATTAATTGACACACAATTTCTGATTTTTGGTAACACTTTCGTTATGGTAGCGAAACACCCTAACGATAACATTCATTCAAGTTTTCCATAGTATTAAGTAAAAAATGAAAAGCTACATTTGCTACATAGCCTTTACACGCACGACCTTTAATTAAAGATGACACAACCTTGTATTGAATATTTTAATATTAATTTTATTGATATTATTTAAAGTATTAAGAGGCTATTTAAAGGTAATTCAGGTGTTAATTAAAATGACAAATGATTACCAGAAATATTTTTATAAAAAAAAATACCATTGGTAAATGGAGACCGGTTGTTTTAGAGAGATAATAAATATATTTATTTCAAAATAAAGAAGTTGTGAAGTTGTTGTCATTATCTATGCTTTGTTCTAATGGCATCACTTTTAACTATATTTTTTCACAATATTTAAGGTTAAGAGCAGATAAGAATGATCGGATAATTTGGCAATTTAATTGCTAACACATGAGGTATAAAGTTATTTTTTGAAAAAATCACGAAAATTTTCGTCCTCTATACTGAAAAATATGAACCATGATAATTTATTTTTTTTAGTAATAAAGTTTTTAATTTCTGTAAAAAAAAAAGATCATTTATTATTTTAATACATATTACTAGCTCGGCGCGTGGGGAATTCCGCTTTGATAATATTAAATTTTGCATTATAATTCGTAACATTTCTACTTACAGTTAACATGTTAATAAATCAGTCCTTCTTAATTTTTTAAAACTATATTTAATAATAAATTTGTCTGTAATGCGTTTTGAAACTAAATGATATATTAATAACATTGTAATTTGAATAATTAAAGGATATTTACCATTAATTAATTACATATGCAAACATTATAGAGTAGATTCAGTGGGTACAGATATTAGGTTAAATTACAAAACAAATTATAACGATTATAAGATCTTGTATCAATCAGATTCACCTCATTCAATATCCAGATTCTGTAATGACTGTAAATGGAATCGAAACTTAATTAAACTTGTTACTCTGGTCCGCTAGTTTAGTTTACTCTTATGTAATATACATTTATTATTATTATTATATAAAATTAATTACAAATTACAATTAATATTAAGTATTGAACACCTTTGTGTACAAGTTTTTAAAAAAACTATGATTCTATCACTTTTATTCAAATTGCGAGAAAAAAAGCCAGACCTCGAAATAATTCTATGGAAATTAGGTAGTGCATCCTGATCAAAAGTTTCAATGGAAATGTCGAACTGGCTGCTCTTAAATAATATACATTTTGAAAAAAGCTAGACAGCGATTATTTAAACCAAAATTTTGCGATTCTAAGATTAAGGCATTTTATAAAGATTCTTAAATAAAGAAATTTCAGTAACAAAAAAAATTCGTTAAGGATGTATGAGCATGGTAGTGGGGGCACAAATTTAAAAATAGATATTTTCAATTTTGATGATAAATTTATATTATTACTTGACGATATAAGACGAAAAGTAAGAATAAAATTTTTCGATATCTTTCTTAATTTTCAAAATATCGCAAATTGAAAATTTTGTTTAATTATTTAGCTTTCGATATTTCGAAAACCAAGACACATATCGAAAAATTATTCTTATTTTTCGTCTACATTCATGAAGTTATAACAAAATTCATCATCAAAGTTGAAAATAAGATAAAAATAATTTCAACCCTTAATCTACCCTGCTCTTACATCCCTTATATGGACGGTGACACTTAGTTTTTTTCTTTTCTAATTCATTGCTAATATGTTTACTTTCTATTAAAAAGTTTTTTTTTAATTTGTTTTCATTCATTCCAAATGAAAATTATCAAAAACTTCCAAAATATGTCGTTTTTTGAGATTCCTCCATAAGAGCCAATGTATTTTATATCGATTTTTAATGACTTTTTTCTTAAAAATTTGCACGGGTACCTAAGCTGAAATTTTAACCACATATTCTTTGAGTAAAAGACCACCTACAAACAAATTTTGAGCCTTTAAATCAAACATTGTTGTCATGCTCATACATCCTTAACTACTTCATTTTCTAATTGGAATGCAAATAATTTTCTAATTTAAAGTGTTCTACTAGCCTTTTTCAATTACGAGTTGACTTTTCAATGATTTTAAAGATAAAAATCAAGGTCAATAAAAGATGATTTCAACAACTTTTGTTTAAATTTTTCAAAAACTCTTGGTTTCCAAGGTACACAGTAATTTAAAACATAATATTTACATTGCAAGAGGATACAATATGAGAAAAGGAATTGATGCCATGCTTGTTTGACAGGTCTTATATTAAACAACAAAACCAGATATTGTGCTGAATTACCATAAAAATTTGTCATTATAATCACAAAAACTTCTTCGTTGAAAATATAATAACTCGTGTAGGTACTAAAAAATATACAACTTTTAATATAATTTTCTTGTGCAATTCCATAATACTTTTTTGGGTCGAATTGTGGAATTATTACGTTTGGGAAAATATTGATTGAAAGGAATTCTTTATCACAGCTCGATCGATTAAGATCTCTAGAATTAGAAAACAATTTGTATTACCTTAAAAAATTATTTAAACATCCCTATATGTATAATATAAATGTGAAAGTAAGCATGTTTGTTTGTTTGTTCGTTTGTTCGTTAAGCTTTCTGATATATCAGAATAACACATGAACTATAATTTATAAAGATATATTAAAAAAATAATAAAATTTAATTTAATTTACCATTTATAAATTTTTACAGAAATCTTTAATTTATGGTTCAAAATGATGATTATAGATGGACTGGGTCTATGATCATAATTTTGAACCATAAATTAAAGAATTCTTAAAAAACTTTTAAATAGTAAATGTCAAACAAATCATGGCCAACTTTTCTGATATACTCTCTGATACACTAATGAATTATGACTTTTTTACATTTAAGAAAATTGAAAACTGTGTATATCAAGAGAGGGTGGAGGCTATAAAGCGGTGGTTTTTACTTTTAAGACCAGTGAAGCGGGCGGGTATCAATCTAGTTTAGAATAAAGTAGGCACAAACTAAATAAAAAGTTTTATTCATAATATTTATCTGTTTGTTCAAAGTATGGAAGTGTAAGATATTTTTAAAACAGTTAATTTTCAACAGATTTACGCTTGAATAGCGATAATAAAATTACACACATGCTAATTAAGTAAAAACTAATTGTCATTAACAGGTGAATAGAATTACGCATATGTATATTCCATAATAAATTATAAATAAATTAATATACCGATTGTTAATATAAGAATCACAGAATAAAGGTGCAATTTATTATATTTTCTAGTTTATTAATTTCATTATACTTAGATATACCCTTTCTTAGGGTGGGATGTAAATATTTGACAGTTTTTAAAATTAAATAATATATAAAAATTGTAATGTGAACCTGTCTGGGGCATCGTAGCTTCAAAAAGGGTGAACCAATTTTGATTTTTATTTTCAAGGATAATTTGATCGAGATTGTTTTTAGCTATATTTCAAGTGCTTGTTTAGGACTCCGTGCCTAAAAACACTCCCGATTAAATTACCTTAAAAAAAAAATTTTATCAAAGTTGGTTCATTCATTTCGGGGCTACGATACCATAGACGAGTCAATGAGACCTGATTTTGCGTCGGGATTTTCTTTAATTTTTAATTTATGTATTATTTTTAAATTTTCTTAATTGATAAAATAAAGCCATACTTTTAACATGTATTCATATCGAAGAAAGAAAATTTGCCTCCACACTAGATATGAGATATGAACTTATTAGATATGTCTTAAAACATAATCAAATAGAGTTCATGGCAGGTGTACTTTTTCCAGTAGATTCTGTTGAACTTGTTCAATAGTTATTTTTTTTTATTAGCACCAAGCAAGCCAATTTCATGCCATTTTAGTTTTTTATGTTTGCTTGGAGTGACAACTTTCACACAGTAAAATGTTTTCATATATATTATGTAAACTTAACCGATCTTCAAGTGAGGTTCATTCGTGACAATAAAGTCTAATACGATTATACGTAAACTTGAGATGCTTTGGATTTTGGGCATTTAAAATCCAATTTTAGATTATTGAGATGAGGTAAATTAAAAATATATACAGGCTGAATGAGAGTGTAGGATTTTTTCACGCCAGTCTCTCGAATATTTGTAGAAAACCTAAGTTCTACTTTTGAGGTATATCGAAACTACTACTACATGTACCTATATACATATTAAAGTAGTTCGGCTGTTTAAGCAAGTACAGTGAATGTTAATTGTACAAAAATTAATTGGAGATTGAGCTTCAAAAAAGTTTTATCATGAAGAAAAATTTATCACTAATTCTGTTATTGCAAAAAAAAAAAACCAAAAAACCAAAAACCAAAAAAAAAAAACATTACCTTATGGCGCTTTCCAAAAAGAAAACATTAAAAACTTTGGTTGTTGACGTATAAATTTTATCTTTTACGATATATTCAAAGCATTTAAAAACATTTACGTGATACAAATATTATTTCATTATAACTCTTACATCTAGTATTTGTATACTCTGTATTTGCATTAACAAGCGGTATATTAGTGTTAAAGTAATGAAAAACGTGTTTGTTGTTTTAAAAACAATTATTATTATTTAATTACGGAAATATTTTCTATTTGAAATATAATTTAACAACTGTTTTATGTAATTTGTATATAGATTTATATAAAATTACCATATGAGTGTACATCCTGCATCGAGAAATTATTAAAAATTCTTACTTCCTCTATATACAGTTTTCCTATCTGATAGATTATTACATAAAATTAATTACAATTTTTTACCTTCATTTAAAACTATAGAAAAAAAAAACATAACGTTATTCGACCCTGAATTGTTTTAGAGAAATAACTAAATAAGTACAAAAATTTACCTATGAAATTTTGATAACATATATTCAAATACAATTTTTTATGACTCTAACCGTAAGGTGTCTCGTATTGATCACGCGGATATGGATGATAAAATTTCATACATGAAAATTCTAAGCATGGAATTATGACGATTAATGATAAACAAAACCAATAAATAAATTTTTATCGTTACTATTTTGAGTCAAACTTGTATAAAGATTAAATTCTATATCGCATTATTTTGCACTTATGTATTGTAATATTTTTAACCGACTTCAAACAAAAAAGGAGGAGGTTAGCAATTCGACTGTATTTTTTTTATATGTGTTAGCTCAGAACTTTTGACTGGGTGAACCGATTTTGATGTATCTATTTGAAAGCTGGAGCTTCGTGTGTGGTCCCATTTAATTTTGGTCCAGTTCTAACAACGGCATCCATGAGAATACCATAAAAGTCTTAAAGTTGCATGAATTATGCACGAAAAACACTCACGCTCCAATTTTGGAAAAGAGGACGAATAACTCAATATCACGGCAAACGGTTTCGATGATTCTTTTTTTAGTGACAAATTAGTTAATGTACTTCAGATTCATTAAAAATCACAAAAAAAAAAAAAATAAATAAAACCGACTTCAAAACAAAAACTTTTCCAAAACAAATTAATATGCATTAAAAAGAAAAAAACGATAATATAATATAGTTAAAACTATTGTTATTTTTGGAGTCGGTGTCAGCCAAGCTAATGTAGCAAACTGTTCTGTCACTGTCAGAGTTGTTTCCTTGGCTGACACCGGCTCTTACACTTAACTACATAATTATATTATCTTTATTTTTTTATTGTTTAGTCCATGTTAATTTGTTTTGGAAAATTTTGTATTTTGAAGTCGGTTTTCTTTTTGTTAAAAGTTGTTTTTTATTAATTTTATAAAGAATAGTCAGTCATTCATATTCAATCTATTGTTACATAATATAATTCATTGATGTGGTAAGTTCAAGTTCATTAATTTCTTTTAATTTGAACGGAAATTCTCAATAAAATACCAACTATTGCTTAATTACATTATTTAACATTGTTGCATTTTATATAATAAATTTGTTTTTCTTGAGATTTGATGGCCATGAAATTTTCCAACATTAATTTATTCAAAATATTATTGATTCTATTCTTACAACAATTTAATTGTTTGTAAGCTTTCGCAATCGATTGTCATTGCAAAATTCAGGTGAATATTTTTACTTTTGTCTCACAACCATAGTTTACAAAAGAAGATCATCAAATTTTTTTAAAAATATTACGAGTAGAAGTGGTTTACGAAATACATAGATTATTTTAAATTTCTTTTAGATTGTGAAGGTGATTTGTAAAGCGAATAAAGTATATTATGAACTGGTGTTGCATTGAATTGATCTGAATCGTAAAACCGCTACCGGTAATTAGATAAATATTAATCTGTTATTTTTAGATTGTTTGAGTTGCATTATTCTTCCAAAATTCAATAGATAAAATGCTTCAGTTCAAAATCAGTTTAGTCGTCACTCATATATGCTTCACGAAACAACATGCATCATTCCTTATATTTTAATTTCCTTCTTTACTTGAACGTTTACCTAAGTGCGTAGAAATCAAAATTATACTACAATTAATATTCCAAAAAACACAATATTTTGAAATAAACAGAAAACGTGTTTTTTTTGTGCAATAATTCGAAATGATATCTTTCCAAACTTATTCAATATCTTACAATATTTATGAGCCTATAGTATGTGAATAAAAGATTATCGACCGATCAATATAAGCGAATGAACGAATGATGACGATCAGATCGAATGATGTTTTATATGCCTTAAAGGCTCGTTTATTAGTAAATATGTTGTTCTTGTATTTTGTTCTTCAAAGAGTCAAACTGACTAAAACTCGCGTGCATGTTTTGATGATGGAACCAACCTATATCAATTTCATCGCATTCTTTCAATCTTTTCCATAATTTATTTTACATGGTTGGCCAAAATATTACTCATTTGAGGAGTTAATAAACTTTCTTAAGCATTTATGAGGAACGAACCACTAATCTTAAAAGAACTAGGCCACGATCAAATTTGTTCATGATGCGAGAGTTTGTAGACCTTAGCTTTTTGATCAAAAGTCCCAATCAAATATAATAAAACAAAAAATGTTTATTGTATTGGAGTGTGAGTTACAAAAACACTCACTCTCCAATTTTGGAAAATATTTTCGAAGAACGCATACACAATGATTATTAATTAATACACGTTGAGATTTTTGATGGTGAGAATGCCAAGATCTACAAAATGTCTCAATGTGGGCAAATTTGAACGAAACCCAATTCCCGTAAGAATAGTGCCTGGTCCTAAATAAAAGTTTAGAATAAGGATCGGATATAAGGCAGAATAGATAGTTGTTACATTAGTTTACTTTTTTGGGTCTTTGGCTGCCTCTACAATTTTACCAACAATTTTTATATTAAAAACTGGACCTGCCAACTTTTTGTTGTATACTAAAATTCTTACTTACGCCGATTAGACAAGCAGTATACAGCGTGTCTACTTAAGTTGGCTCCATATGAAAACTTTTTTATGATAAGATTTACGAAAAAGGTTATTCCCTATAAAAATATTTTTGAAAATAATAACATTTAGCTTTTCACTTTTTACATCGAATGTAGGTACAGGATGGTCACAACTTGAAAAAGTTCGATAGGAATGTTAATTGTCGTTTAAAAATGTAGACCATTTAGAACGGATAATAAGGTAAAGGGCTTAAGAAATCATTCCCAAGATATGTAGGAGTGTATTTACAGAATTTTTTAAAAGAACAATATATTTACTTCATACCATAATTAACTTTTTGTTTGTGCTTGACATCATCTTTTTAAGCAATGACCAAGCTTATATAAATTACTTAAGAAGGCATGGAAATTCTAATTTCTATCGAATTATTCTTGGAAAAGAAATTAATAAACTGAATTAAAAAAAAACTGTCCACTTTATGCAAAAACGAAAAGAATTACTAGGAGTTTGAGAATATTCTGACTAAGTGATATGCAATTGAGATTTTTTGGACATTCCTAACAGAAAACTCCGGTTTCAAATGAAATATTATGTAGACTTTTTGTAGTTTGTAGCCCACCTGCATTACAAAATATTTAACTTAGTTTGTTGTTGTTGATTTTTTAATGTGTATATTTCATTCAATAAAATTTAGGTTTTTTATATAATACACCACGATACCACACGATATGGCGGTAAAAACAAATGAAAGTGTATAATATACATTTAGAGGTAATACGAATACGTATCTTGATTTGCAGACAAAATATCTACGATACCCCAAAGCTAAAATTGGGGTAAAGAACTCATATATTGTGTAATTATTTTCAAATAGTTCGATGAACTACATTTTTGTTACATTTTTCTAAGAATATTTTTGATACGACATTTAAAAATGCTATACCGTATAGTATCCAACTTACAATATCCCTGATTGGAATTAATAATGGAATCATTTATATGTTCTTGTTCTAGAGCAGTCTGCTAAACGAACCTTGCTTTATAAATTATAAGTGCCATCTTATTAAAAAACCTCTACTCTACGGTCTCGTTTTTATTTTGGTCAATTTTGTTTTTTTTTGTTTTTTTTAACTTTGGCAAAATTTAACGGTAAATTCTAAATTTCATGTTTGCTCCGAAAATTTCTTTAAATATTTGTCTTGCAAAAAATGATCTGGTGATAAATTGAAATGGGTATCTCAGCAAGATGTTTGGTTTTAAACTTGGAAAAAACGCATGCACATTTTAGAAATTATCTTTAATATAACTCAAACCGTTAGGGGCGTTTAATCACAGGATATCGGCGTTGGGTCGCCACTAAATTGTGTTATCCAAGGATTTTTACTGTTTACTGTATGTTTTTGTGAATTCGTTTCGTGTGATTCTTCGAAATGGAGGAAACAATTTGGCCACTAATAAATCGCCTGTAAGAAATGCAAAATTCAGAGGAACACATAACTAGACACTCATATGCATTTTTGAATGAGATTGTAGGCACCTCAAAGAGCAGAGAAATTAACTAATAACCGCTATACCATGTGTGTTTGTACCATCTAGGCATATACATATCTGTAGTATGACAGAATACATCCGTTTAGTAATGCATCTAAGCGAGAGGTATTATATACATGTGTTGTTAGACTACAGATAGGATACGACAGATCGTCTGTTGTATGCATGCAGAGAGTGGGAGTTTTGTTGCAAACTTACTAATTATCTGTAACTAAAAAACTCCCACTCTCCAAGCGTCTTCCAACTAATGTTCAATACATGTATATAATACCTCTCGCTTAGATGCATTACTACAGATATATGCCTAGATGGTACAAACACACATGGTATACCTGTCAGCATAAACAATGTTATATAATATAAGATAAAAGTACTTAGATAAAACAAAAATGTAAACTGTAAATAAGATGGAAGGAATTGTACCTTTTTTTGGAGTACGTACTTATATTGAATTGAATGAAAGTACAAAAACTGATTGATGGACACATTCCACATTGTTCCTACTCTCGATAATCAATATTAATTGAATTTTAAATAAAAATACTTCTTATATATTTCTGCGAATTTCAGTGTGGCATAAAAATTGTGTAGTTTTATTCACATTTTGGTAGTAGAATGTTTTTTATTTAAAATTCAATTATTTCTCTGCTAACAGAAGAGAACCGGTCTACTTACTTATTATTCCTCGTTCTTGTATTTCTTTTTAAAATTTTTAACAAAGTAAACTGAACAATTCTTCTTTTGATTTTGGTATGGAATGTCCGAATTATTGTTGGTAGTTTGTTACTTTATTAGTATGTAGGTATGAATTGTTTTTGATCTCTAGTAGATTCCGTAACATTTGCAAAGATATAATGGATGCGAAACAAGAAGTAACTTCGATATCATAGTTTCGCTTTGTGGACTGTTGCATACAGAGCCTACAAAAGAAAACTGTATATAAATCCTGAGAGTCTTAAGCCCAAGATACTTCATTTTCTGAAATTAATTGTCATAACTAAAAGTTTATTCAGGCGAAATTGTTAGGTAGCCCTATATAACATGCATCAGGAGCGATATTGAGAGGGCTGCACTACTTAGATTAATTTTTAACTACGCCATTAGCTTCCGCCTATTAAGTTATGGATCAAGCAAATTTATTGCCACGTAAACGTAAAATTATTGAAAACTCAACATAAAGTGTTTGTAGGGCGACACTTTCAAATGTCAAAATTTTGGACCGCAGACACATCGCTTTGTTTTGTATTGAACCAAAATACACAGTGCCGAAGAGTTGATTCATAATATTCATCAATTTTAATCTGGCAAGCCAATGAAAAATTTTCCGAATCTATAACTTAAGTTCCGCAGTTCTCTCAATAGCACTCTCCCTCGGTGTTGTTGGGCTACCTTATAACTCCAGACAAACTAATTCCAGAAAACGAAGTATGTCGGCTTTAGTAAGTAAGTAGATTATGTTTGTTGAAGGAAAGGAAACATGAAATCTCCCTATATTCGTTAAAAAATATATCTTTACTTAGAAAGAAAAGACTTAGAACTAAACTTTTATTTATTACTAGCGGCCCCGACGGACGTTGTCCCGTAAAAACGTAACTCCAATTCATGAATACCTATACTACGTTTAGCCTGTCCGCTAAACCCATCCCGCTAAACCCCAATTTAACTCCTATTTATTGGAGTGGCCTGACCTTCGACTTTTGGCCTGACCTTTGATAGTAGAGCTCGCTGCGCTCGCATATGGCTCTAATAAATGCCTATTGACAATACCTGAATACTATTAAAAATACATAGTACACATAGTATACATAATGTTATATGATTTATATGCGCTCCCACCATTTAATGAAATTTCATTTTTTTGGTACGGAGCCCTCAAAAACAGTTGTACTGGACCAAATTGTAAATCTAAACCATCCTCGAATCCCCTTGAACTCACACAAAAAATTTCATCGAAATCGGTCCAGCCGTCTAGGAGGAGTTCAGTCACGTACACACGCACACAAGAAATATATATATTAAGATTATTATTAGATTATTCAGAGAAATTTAGCGGTACATCAAATCTATCCGTATTTTCAAGTTGAAAGAAGTGCTGGTATTCTAATATGATATAGATTCTGTCTATAAGTTTGTATCTTAACTGTTGGAAAATTGAGTTTTGATTAAGACCACACGCATCTTTTGCACTAGAAAAAGATGCAGTAAGTTATTTAAATGAAGGTCTTGGTTCAGTTTTCTGCTTATAATACTGATTTATTATCTTTTCGATGTCGTAAATTTCACTTCTGAAAAAATTTGTAATTTTTTTCGTTTACGTAATCCTCAAGATTTTCAAACAAAATCAACTTCATCGACTATTGATGTGTACTACAATACAAAACACAAGACTAAAGAAGTGATTTAAAAAAAAAACCAGAACTCGTTTTGTTTTAAAAACGTAGTACCCAATAAGTGTTGGTCTGATAATGTTGACTTAAAGATTATCTAATTTGTAAAAATGTTGGATCTTTTTAAATTTAAATTTATTGCAGAAACTCGTTTTTTTTTTTTGGTTAAATATTCAGTTTTCGTTGACCGGACTGAATTGGTATTTTTTCATATTTTTATTATTTATGACATAAATGAAATTTACTACAGATAGTAACTATAATTAAAACTAGCCTCATTACATTTTAAAATATATATGAAATGTTAATGTGATGCATTTAACAACATCTGTGAAATGGATATACTTTTTTTTGCTAGATATGTGATTTACATCCGCTTTATTTATTTGCATAAAATATCGAATAATAAACTATTGATAATAAACAAGCTGGAAGTAAGTTTCTTCAAGTACATTTCCGTTTTTTATTTAGAAACTTTAGAGTAAGTCAAACTTTTTATGGAACGGAAATGACATGTTATTGTAATGGTACTGACATACGCCATAATGTGCTTTTATACCATGTATATATGTAATAAATACCAAAATATACTAAGATTAGTCCCAAATTTGTAACGCTTTAAAATATTGACGCTACGAACAAAATTTTGGTATATGTGTTCATAAAATCACCTAATTAGTCCATTTTCGGTTGCCCGTCCGTCCGTCTGTGAACACAATAACTCAAAAATGAAAAATGATATCAAGCTGAAATCTTTATAGCGTACTCAGTACTCAGTGAGGCCGAGTTCATAAATGAGTAAAATAGGTCAATTGGGTCTTGGGTCCGTAGGACCCATCTTCTAAACCGTTAAAGTTAAACAAAAGTTTAAGTGTGAAAAATGTTTTTTACAAAAAAATTAAAAAACTTTTGTTTGAAATATTTTTTCGTTAACATCACTGTTTACCCGTGAGGGCGCAAATTTTATTGTATATATTATAAGGGAATATCAGTTATGTATGTGTAACATGTATGTATAAGTAATGTGGCAGGATAATCAACACTGCCTTTGCATGGTATTTCAACAATTAACTCAGTCAATTATTTGATTTCACTTGTTTACGTTATCTATTATTCGTTATATTATTTAATACCATACTTCATTAATTATATTGAATAATTTACCACCAAATTTAAATGAATTCTCTTGGAATCAAATTGTAAATATTCTTACCATAGAAAAATATTCAAATTAATTGGATTTGGATTAAAAATTGAAAGGGTCAAAAAAATAAATTTGAAAAACATGAAAACCATGTAAATAAAAACTTTTTTGTTTGGTTTAATTAAATTTTTTTCGTCTCAAAAAAATGATTTCTTTGACGATGAAATAATCAAGGTAATAACTGTTAAGCATAATGTCTTTTACCATCAAGTGACTCATTTTTATATATTCAATGAAATGAAGCAGTTCCTTATCAGAGTTGTTTAATCCAAATATGATGAAAAGTAATTCCAACAAGTACTAAAGGATGTTAATTAATTAAAAGTGTTATATTATCGTAATTAATTATTAAATAAAAAAGGTTCTCGTTGAAAAATAATCATAGTATATTAAACAAATTTTCTCTAATTTTAAGAAGACTTGTTATTAAATTTTGGTCAAAAATAGGTTTACAATGCGAAAAATGGAAATTTTTCATATGTATACCTATCAATATGTTTAAGCCATGTTTGCCATAATTGTCTGTTTAAATGAAAGCAACTCTTAAGATATTTAGGCGTCGCCCTGGTAGCTTAGTTGGTTAAGGCAGAGCCAATTCCGTCCACGGTATACCCAGAGTAGCGTCTTCGATTCCCACCGTCGTAACAAAAATAAATTTAATTAATAGTTGTGATGGACTGGTGTAGTGCATGGTATATGCATGAAGAGGTGAACAATCCATACAATTATATATGCATCCATACAATTCTATAATTAAAGTAGTGTATCGTTACCATAGAAACGCCTCCAAAAAAACTCACGCACGGTGCGAATAAGGATCTTTGGTTTCATAATAAAAAAAAAAACTAACCCTAAAAACTAAGTTTGTATTATACTCCTTTTACTATTTTTTTTTAAACGAACATTTCAGCTCGATCGAATCAATTGAAAAAGGTTAAAAATCGATCCCAAGTTTTTTGGCAAGCAGACAGACACTCAGACACTACGAGTTAAAATAAATCGAGTTATAAGAAATGAGACGTATAAACGATAAGCATGGATATTCAACAAAATTAAATTATACATAAGTTTATCAAGATATGAAGACTAAACTGAGTATAAAAGTAATACAAATGTTTATATTTTTTATAAATAAATAAATAAACAATATTTGTTACAATTAAATAATAATAAAATAATATGAAGGTAATTTGACACGATCATGTTGTCGTCATGTCGATATGCTGTATGCTGTATGCACTACGTGTGTATGTATGCAACGTCGTCATACTGTCTAAGATGAAAGTAGATCAAGTCTACATGTCTACATCAACAAAGATGATACAAAACGATACATTAATATTAATTCTGATGATGATGTTCAAGAAGAAATGAAATAGAAGATAAATAATATTATGTTGAGTTATCTTGTTTTGTATTAAATACATTTTTTTAAATATTAATTTCATACATCAATCATTTATGATTATTAATATTATTATGCATATAAGAATTTTATGTTCTTAATATGTGTGCAACTTTCTTATTAATAAATGTTTATAGCGTGGTTTACAAAATGGTACGCATAAAATTATGTAAAAAGAAGTAAAAATAGCAACTGAATTAATTGATTTACAAAACTGTCATTGATATTTATAAAAAGCGACCGCCCGCTTCACTGGGCTTGTAAAAACCACCGCTTAATAGACTCCACCCTCTCTTGATATACACAGTTTTCAATTTTGTTACATGTAAAATAGTCCTAATTTATATAAAAAATAGTCATAGAGTATATCAGAAAAGTTGGCCATGATTTGTTTGACATTTAATATTTTAAATTTTTACAGAATTATTTAATTTATGGTTCAAAATGATGATCATAGATCTACTACATCTATAATCATCATTTTGAACCATAAATTAATGATTTGAGTTTCATTAAAAACCATTCGTTAGTTTTAGCGTGAAAGCGTAACAAACAAACAAACAAACATGCCTACTTTCACATTTATAATATATAGGGATACATGCTATAGATCTATGACTCAATTGACCTATGTTACCCACTTTTGATATAATTTCGAAAGATGGTTAAACAAAAATGGTCTAATAAGATGAATTTATACCAAAATATAAATTATTGAATATACTTTGATATTTTATCACTCTGGTACATGCCTGTCTATTTGTCTGCTGATGCCCTAAAACAAAAATCAGAATTCAATTAAAGCAAATTATGAATCTAGAATTTCGATAAATATTGAACCTTAATTAGCAAAAGAAAGATTGATGATTGACGTGTGAATCGATATAAACTTAGTTAAATTTTGGTACTAATCACCAAATAGCTTATGCTTTTCTGGTTTTGGAAAAAGAAAAATCTAATGAAAATTAACAGTTCTTTTTTTGTATAGAGATCTGATAATAATGTGCAAGTGATGGAAGATTAGATGATATGAATTTATAAATTCACCATTTTTATTATTCATTCCTTTGCGCTTCCACCATAAAATTACAATTATTTTTGGTAATTGAAAAACGATTTGCTGTTTTATTGCTCTACAGTTATTCTCTTTTTTAAATTTTAATTATTCTATTCTTTAATTTGTTGAAATTCGTTAAATAATTGGAATTGGTAATTTCTAGAATATCTATGCATCAGAGTACAAAAACTACACTAAAAAGGGTATTTTTCCAATCAAGATATAATTAGGTAAACCACGAGTATTTTTTGTTGAAGTAAGAATTAATAAAAAGGAAAAAAAATTCTGGGAGTGAAAACAAATTTGTTGCCGCAACAAATTTTCGTATTTTCAAACAACTTTTTTAAAATATTCTTGAGTTAAGAAAACCATTTCTTATCTTATTATTCACTGAACTTTTAAATAAATATATATTATGAAAAAAAAAAGATACACAGCCAAGTGGACTGCCGACAGAAGCGAAAACTTAAAACTTGAAATAATTGTGTTTTTTTAATTTTTAAATTAATTATGGCATGAATAATTAAAATTTCATTATTTGAAAATTGTAATGATTAACATATAAGCCTAGAAACATTTTTGACAGTAGTACGTAAAAACACTGTTGGGTATACCTATATGTAAGATATAGAATAGGTATAAAAAAATTTGTTTCGAACTAATATAAAAAAATATTATTATAAAATCGCTCATCGCGACTAAAAAAATTCAAAAATTGTAGAATTGTTAACAGATCTAAAACAATTAAACACTATTGTTTGTTTGTATGTTTATTACTTCATACGACATGCATAATGTAATATTATTCTACCACGCTTGACCGATTTTATTGATACCGTATACGTGTGAATTATTAGCACATGTATGCTAACTATATACAAAAAGTATAGCTTCAGACGGTAAAGGTATTTTGAAAACGAACTTCATATTCAATTTTATAATAACTCATAGTTTAAAGAACTAAAAACATGCTTTTGTAACTGTCTGGACTAAAACGTAGAAAATAATTTCTTAAGTTCACAGAAAGAATTGAAATTTAAAAAACAAATCATTTTATCGTTAAAAGCGCGCAGGATGCTAGCTTTCAATAGTTGTAAATATTGATTTCAATTATTGTAAAAGCACCCCACGTTTTTTTACGATATAATGTTTTTTCTTAATTCCATTTTTTTTAACTAAAGCTATGCTAGTTACAATATAATGATTTTTTTTCAGTCCAATTAGCTACAAAAATGTGTTTTTAATTTTTTAATCTGTTAACTTAACTGCGCTTCCACCGTCAAAGATTTTTTAGTTAATCGTTAATCCTGATGCACGAATATTAAGAATACGTTAGCCGTATTCTTAATAAAATAGGGCTTTACTATGATTAAATTTTCAATTAAACCATTTTTAGTAGCCTTTTTTAAGATTAGGAGACTGCTATTCAATATTGAATACTTTGCAAAATATTTATGACGGTTCAAAGTTTCTAGAACAAGACAAACACTTTTCTGTTTGTTCGTCTGGATGCCGTGTGTGTTTGCGACTATTAATAACGGTTATATTTCTTATTAACACGCAAACTAAGTGAATCGAATATCTCCACGCGCTGTTGATGGACGATTTGACTTTGACTTTAATATTTATAAATAATTTTCTATTTTTTGCAACAGAACAAAGTCTAATTTGGAACACACAGTTTAGATACACTTCATCGATTTCTAATATTTTTTTAAGACTCTTATATAAACTTCATTTGTAACTATCATAATATAACAAGACCTTAAAAGTTTTACTTTTCCCATTACCTTGAAAATTTGCACGTGTATCAAGATCCAGTAAATGGACAGGGTGCCTTTTTTAAGTTGGCATATGCTTGAAACTCGAATAATAACTTTTATCGAAAAATGTTGGGTGTGTGGGCTCACATCTTACGCACACATTAAACTTGACCTAGGTTTTCAAGCTCAACGAAAAGCTCACTCTATTCCATAACTGGTAATCGATAGATGAACACTCAACGAAATATTTATTCGCAAACCGTTTACTTTAGGCAAAAACGGACTGAAAAGTTTTACTCAAAATGATTATTTTGTATAATTGTTTCTACGAAATCTAGGCACTCTTCGAAAAAAATTTCTAATTAATTCAATAAAAGTGGTTATAGGATCATTTTTGGTCAAATTTTATGAAAAACCTCAAAAAAACTGTCAATTACTGTCTAAACTATTCGGTTTATAAAAAAATATTTCAAACAAAAAATGATTGCGTATTTATAAAGAAAAACTTTCTAATTTAAAGCGCCCATCTAATGTTTGTCAGTTATGAATCAGAGTGAGGTTTTATCTGAAAACTTAGATCGAATTCGATGCCGGTATAAGATGTGTGCCTTTGAAACTAATATTTTTCTTTTGAAGCATTTTCCTCGATTAAATTTATTTACCGATTTATTTACCTATATAATTTAATAATTTTATTCCAGGTTCCCCAGGAATAATCAACCAGGTTCACCACGAAGAATCATATATTTATTACTTTAATAATTTTGCCTAGAAATATTGATAATTTTATCAACGACCAGTGACTTAGTGTCTATAGTTTCCGCTCTAAATGCGGAAGGTTGTCAAGTCGAAACCCAACCACATAAATGAAATTTTTTTAATTCTTTTCTCAAGTACACAATCTTAAAGCTTATTTAAAGAATGGATATAGAATGCACCTCACGCTTTGAATTTTATATTACAATTAAAACTGTTATCCACTTTTAATGCAACAAAATGTCTTTTTAAACCGAATTCAAACAAAAAAGGAGGAGGTTATCAATTCATTCATCATTCATCTATTTGAAAGCTGGTACTTTCCGTGTGGTCCCATATCATTTTGGTCCAGTTCTGACAACGGCGTCTATGAGAAAACCATAAAAGTCTTAAATTTGCATGAAGTATGCACGAAAAGAGGACGAATAACTCAATATCACGCCTACCGATTTCGATGGTTCTTTTTTTTTAGTGACAAATTAGTTAGTGTTACTATAATTTTGAAAGAGAAATGATCACCAAGCAATGATATTCATTGGATACACTGTTTTATTCTGTACTTCAACTCCAAGAATAATAATAATTGTATTTATGGTTAATAATTTCCAGTAAAAATTAAATATTATTACACAATAACTCGTACCTACCTTGACCTTGAATATATTATTTTGTTATAAATTAATTGTCGACATTGATAACATCACAAGTATCCATAAACTTTAAAAACATGATAATTTTCTCCCATTTAAATAAAACAATAAATTCTCATAAAATCTGCATAGATAAAAAAATAAGGAAATTTCTACTTTATTAATTTATGCTTCACAGAAGATTGAATAAAAATAACCAAATTAAAAAAATTATGTTTTTCAAATTATCGAAACATCCTTCTTAACGTAGTTCCAGCATGGTATTTGCAGTTTCTATGTTAAAGCAATGGTACAATTTTTTTTTCGACAGAATTTAACGAAAAATTAAATTTAAGAATTTAATAATGCTTACTATTAATTCCCAAAGTTTCAGAAATTTTGACCGTTTAAAATGGGAAATAATTATGCCAACGTCCCAATTTCGATCAATTTACGTCAAAATTAATATCTCGAAAGTGAAAATTAATTTCTAAATTTTTTTTTTAGAATTGTATTGTATAAACATTTTTTTCTACTTTTTCTTCAATATATAATAATATCATAAAAAATAGTTGGAGAAACCGGACATTTTACATGCTTTAAATGGGACATGACCCTCAAAATCGCGAACTTTGTCTTTAAACCCGAGAAAAAAAATTCGGCCAAATCTGTCGAAAAGTGATTTCATGCTGGTACTACCTTAAGGTGAAATCATTCTGTGATTGGCGTTAAACTTTATAATTTTTTTAAAAATCCTCTTAAGTATGCATTGATGGAAAAAAAAATTATAAAGAAAAGCGGTTTTCTAGATAAGAATGCTTAAAGTTACAATTGGATTTCAAGCACTGCCCTTTATACCCTTTACTTTATCGATTTGAAATTGGGATATGTTGTAGGTATTCATTCATATTCTACCTGCCCTGGATAATTTTAACAAAATCCTGTTAATTTTCCCAATTTCCACTGTTCACACCAATTACTTTTTCTTATTCCACTATATATCCATGTTAACAATGAAAAATTGGGAAAATTTACAGTAAAATAAAAGTGTCCGAGGCAGGTAGAATAAGAATGTCTATGGTCGCATCAATGAATGGTTTTTACTCGGAAGTCCTCAATAACATCTCCGATTTTGATGAATTTCTTTTCAAAATGATCCTTTTTGTATATTATTTAAAATCAGAAATATTTCAGAGAGGGAATAGGCAATATCGCGACTGATATATCCATGCCCAGCCTAAATCGCTAATGATGGAAGTTTGAAATGTCGAGAAGATATTGACTTTACACTGTAGGTGCCATATAAGACAGGATTTTTCGAAATTCATCCCCTAACAGAGTGAAATAGGGGATGAAAGTTTGTCGGTCTATTTCAGACATCATTATTATGAACTACTTAATTTTCCAAGGAGCTTAGTTACTTGAAGTTAATTTGGTAGTACGTGATCTAGAGATTGGGACTCAAATTTTATTAGGTATAGAGATTCATTATCTATAAACTATTTGATTGTCAACGCGTAGAGTATAATAATAAATTAATTTTTTTTTTTGCATTTTGTAGTACTAAAAAAACGCTTAACCAAAATAGAGTTTTTACTTTGAAAATATAATAGAAAAGTGGAAATTACGAAACACATTGTACAAAAAGAAAGAAAAAACTGTTACAATTATGAAATCATCACTTCGGAATTCATGATGAATTTAAAGAATCTCTTACGAATTTAAAAGTAAAAAACGGATTTTTACTTTATGGACTCTGTAAATCTGTTTTTACCTCTTCAATCGTCAGGGACTCTTCAGAGTCTTAAGCTCAATTAGAAGCTACATGCAATCAAACAACTGTGAACGTAATAATTGTTCAGTACGAGATATAGAGTCTTTATAATGATCCAATTAAAAAACCATCCAATTCATACTCAATGATGAAAAAATTTTTCATATTTTACCTTCATAGTTTTTTTAATAATTTTTTTTAAAAATACTTTTATCTATTTTAGTATTTTATTAAATCTCTGCTGGTTCGTTAATATTGTTCATGTACAGGAAACATGAAATGAACATTTAAATATGTATTTTTAATATTGTTATTGTTATTATAATTATTATTGTAATAATATCTATTTATGGTATGATTCATTAAAAATTTTAATTATTTATGTGTGGTCTTTTTAATTACATACATACGACTACAACTTTTGTTAGTTATTTATTTTTAGTCTATTTATTATTTTTTCAATGATTAAAGATATTTTTATCATTTAGCTCAGTTAAAATTGCAAATTTTTCAATTTTTTTGGATTTAGCATTTCTTCATGCGCTAAACTGCAATTTGTCTAGTAAACATTGCTATAGTTTCGAAACGTACGAAAATAAAAAATTGTAAATCTGATAATTTTTTATCATTTGCTATACCCACTGTACCTGTATAGAAAACCGACAGTAGATCGTTATATACCAGTCGCATATCTATCACGTCTCTTGATAGTAATTCAAATAAATATTGGTCTTATGCAGAATAGATTATATTAGGATTTTGGTAGTACATACTATACCTCTTGAATCTCTTGAGAATGAACGCAAGTTCGAAAAATTACGACACACACTAATAATAAAATAATTTTTTTATTATGTTAATTATCTATTATAAAATTTTTTCGTTTTTATGCGGTAATGAAATTGAATGTATTCTTAAATTGAATAAAACAGAGCTCCATATTTCTAATAGTTTTTTTTTTTTTTTTACTTGAAACAAGCAACTAACTTATACAAAAGTATTTCAAAAACAAACCTAGTTTGCTTCGAAGGTAAACATTTTCCTCCACAAAACTTTATTGAGTTTTCTTTTAAGTCCAGCAGATCAATTCAAGTAAAAGAAACACCCTATGCAATGTTAATTTGTTTGGAAAAAATATCGGAAAACCTAAAATTCGACATTAATTTAACTGTTTCCGAGTTTAATTAGGACCCATATTATATATAGAATACGTACACCTTAAGATTTTAGCAATAGTTATGGCGAATGAGTCAATGCAGTATGGGCGTCAGGCCCATACTGGTTGGCGATATCACAATACTTCTGGTGAATAGCCCTATATGCTGTATAATATTACATATGCTAACATAGATACAATAACATCTCTCTCTATATCATAACAGAATTGTAGTAAACGCTATCCCTTTCTTATCGTGTACATTATTAATTCTAACGATTTCATCGAAAATGCAATGATTTAAACGGAATCACATCAATAGAACGTAGCAATACTAAGCATATTATTCGTCACTTCTCTCACCTCATTATAAAAGTCGAACTTAAGTAGAACTTAATTCGTTACCAGAGGTATAGAATTAAAAAATAAAGTAAATTTATTTATGATTTGTAAACTTTTTAAAAATTCAACAACATAATATCAGTAGCTGATAGTTTTGTTTGATTTAAAAGACATATTTAAAAGTTAAAAATTTTTCTGTTCTGTTAACTATGTAAATAAATAAAAATGCTTAGTAAACAATAAATAAATAAAATGTATAATATAAATATAAACATATATTTCATTGTTTAAGAGAAATTTATTTAGAATTAGAATATATATATAGTTGTTACTTTGAATATTATCATATACGAGACGCATAGCCCGTTGAAAAGTTAACGGTATCATATACTACAATTTCAATTTTAAGAAAAGGCGGTTTATGAAAAATGCATGGTTTAAGGAATTATATATAATGTATACATAAAAATAATTTTAAAAAATCGCCACACTTTTAAAAATACACACTATTTGCAGGCATGAAACTTTGTTATCCATGGTTTAATGTTTATCCGGACGCATGTTACGGCTTCAAAACTGTTATACTCTTTAACAAACCATCTTTACTTCCAATTTAATATGTTATCCGGAGATTAAATATACCCTTTATTTCAAATACCTGGAAATATCACCATAGGTGATTAAAGAACGTTCTCCTGAAAACAGATACCAAATGTACCAAACTCGTATTTTTGGCAGGGATCGAGTAAAATGGAATTGAAAGGTTTTATATATTTTTTGATATATCGATAACAAAAAGTTATATGACTACGAGGAACTCATCAAATTGGAATGGATAATATAATATGCTTTTCTGAAGGGCACACAGTTATTAAAAGATGTGTGGTACACGTGTTGTGCCAAGAAGAAAGAAGAAAGAATTTCTGATTATCATAACACAAAAAAATTTTTTAGAGCACCTTCAAGCATATTTCTTTACCCTTAAAATGAGTTTTAAAAATAGTAGATAGGTACCCCAAATGACCAAGTATAACAAAGTTACAAGTCTGCTAATATTGAGCATTTTAAACGTGTTGAGTTTTTATTTCTATTTAATGTATTTTATATTACTTTCATTCTCTCTTAGAGACAACAAGATTAATTTAAAAATATAATTATAATATTTTTATTTTATATCTATAACATTGCAACGCACTGAGCGCCGCCACACTCACCTTAAATGCGCTATAATAGTTATTTTTTTCTTTTTGTGGTTATTAAATATTGTTTAATATTTATCGTCTTATAAATGATATTTTACGAAAACCAAATTCTACTCTCCGGTAAGCAAACTTCCTTGCGATCAACATGAAAAATTGTCTTCCAGCCGCTTATGCTGCCCAAATGTATTCCGTGTATTCGATAGATGCGGTAGGCAGATTAATCACTAAAATTGCTATATCTGAAGAACTAGAGGTCGAAAGTTTAGACATTTCACGATTGAAAGTTGATATAATAACTAAAAATGTGTAGATAGTTAGTGTAGATACTCTAAGTAGTGACCATAAAAACCGACCGTCACACACTCGGCCATTTGGCCATTTCTTTTCTGTTATCATCACGGAGTTGAAATCAACGAGGTCACCAGAATAAAGAATATTCGAATATAATGGGTTTTTTTGGGAGTCATAAGTCTATGGGATCACCCCGACCTTGTTTACTAATGGATAACTCTTCTTCATTATTAAGTCTTCTATTCGCAGATTATTAACCCAACATAAGGTTGTATAAAGAGCGAGTAGAGCATCACTTCTATTGATATTGATTCTTTGGCCACTCACTTGTCACTCTGAACAAAACAATCATACTTGAATAACTGTTATTCTAGTGACCATGATGATGACAGCTGATATGCAGCCTGATAACAACTGAAAAAAATAAAATTTCAGTTGAGAAATGATACAAACCACTCCATTATTTAATGTTGCTGCGTTGTCCCCTGGAAACTTTCAAAACAACCTAATATCATGATAAACTTCTAAAATGTTAGATTTCACATTCGTACATCGAACCAACAGCACAATGATATTTACATGATGTATATATAAACATACAATGTATGTAACATATGAATAATTAATATATTTAAAACCTTTAGGCATTACTTTGTTCTAAATTTGTTCAATCGATTGATAACCTTTATTTATAAAATAATTATAATTAATATACTTATAGCTTAGCTAAGTACTTTTCAATAAATACTTAGGGCATATATAAGTTGTTGCTATAAAAGTGAACCGTTCAGTTTTGAAAGGAAGAATAACAAAAATTTTCAAAATAAATTTCATATACCGAGGCTGCTCCATTATAAATATACTATGCTATGAGAAAATCTTTCCTTATGCGCCCTACTTTTTCGTATAAATATTATTTAAGATTATAAATGAGAACTCTAGAATATTTCCAAATAAATTTCGAATTTTTTTCCACATTCCTAGATCAATTTTGATTATATAAATACGTATTTCATACCACCAAGTAGCCATCATCAGTATGCATTAGCTAATCGTAATTACTCTCATTGTGTGTGTTACTCGTTGCTAATTTGGTGAAAGATTGCAGTCTAATTCATATTTGCAACTTTAATTTTAATGGGTATGATCAATTTGCTTCAAGACCAGCCTTACTGTATTATTTTGAGCACCATGAAATTGGTTTTCTTTTTTTCACTTTTCAAAACAAAATGTTGTTTGTTTTTATGGGCTAAGAAGTAATTTATCAAAAAAAAAAACATTGAATTTGAAGCTGCAGACATTTTGATTTTCGAAATGTATTTATATAAGTATTAATTTCATACAACATGAAGAAAAGATGGTAACCATACTGAAATAGCCAAAATGAAATAACTTTTTATAAATCTTTTAATTATAAATAGCTGTGTGATAAAGTGTAGCCATCGTCCTTTTATTATAAAAAAAAGTCATAACGGTAATGTAGCCATTATCCAACCACTTGAAATTCACACCGTTAGCGTTTTATGAATATTTAATATTGCATTCGAATTGTCTGTATAAACGAGGGTAGCTTTCATAGCCCTCATTGACAGACTTTTCTAATAAAAAAGCTTTGATTCGTTCCTATACTAATTTCAAAATTTTTCTTGTTTTTAAAGAAAAAATCACTAAATGTTTTAGTAATAATGTTTTAGCATTTTATTAACTTCAAATTATATGGATACGGGTTGAATTAATAACCTAGTTTTAAATTTACTAAAAATGGTAATCAGAATTTATGTTTGAATTTCAAAATAGAGTTAATGAACATTTTTAAATTCTAATAATACAAATTGTGATTATGTCGAATGATTTTGTTTCTATTTAAAGTTTAATTTTCACTATGGAATAAAATCCATTTTATTACCTTCTCAATATAGGGTATAATTTCTTGTAATGGGTCCGAAAACTCAAATCGAGTTTTTCAGCATGTTTTTACGTTTAATGCTGAGAACAATATATTAACACCACTGTTAGTTTGATGTCTCTATATACGCATGCGTTCGGTGACATGGTTTGTTGACAATTTCTCGTGAACAAAAAATAATAATGATCTCGGGTTTGCGCCTATAGTTGCATAATAACTTCAAGATATGCTGCAAATACCAGCAAAAGCAGTGCGTAAAAGTTGGGGCATTGAGAGAAGGTGAAAAAAAACCGAAAATTTTTCTGTGAATAGTAAGAAACTTAATATCATTAGATATCTAATTGGTAAAACCACTTAATCAACAATTTATCTGCTATATATTTATCCACATTTTTTCTGTAAAACTAATATTGAGAGAAATATTTACGTTATTTGATTTTAAATGTCTGTATAACATCAAAAAAAAAAATTCCAGGTCCGAAGTTTTGCATGGAAAGCGAGAATTTAACCTGTTAGCTACACATCTTTATTTTAATGCAATGATTGAGTTATTTTCATGATCAGGACGTTGGATGTGTGCAATATACAGATTCAAATCACATAAACAGCTTGTCCTATTTAATTTCAAATTTATTTTCAGTGTTTTGTTTTGTGAAAATAAAATAAAATGTGGCCCTTTTGGTAATAACCTCTCAAATGTCAAACAAACGTCTAGTGATTTATTGTAATGTTTGTTTATTGATTGGCCCCTAACAATATTTTGAGAAACAGGTTTAGGACGCTTCTGTATAAGGTTTTTATAGTGTCCATTTTAGGGTTTTGTATATTCGATCATATCGGACATAAAAATTCTTATTTTTTATTAAAGTTAAAAAATGCTGTAAAAATTTATTTTATTTAGTTTTTATTTACCAAATAAAAAATTATGGAATATTTAAACAAGTAAGCCAAGGTTTACTAATCAAACATTTTTTATTTTATAAAAAAGAAAATCATTTCAGTTAAAAGATATTGTGCGTGGGAAAATTATTCAGTTCCAACCGCATTTTGATATTGAAGCCAATGTTATCATCGCTAATTTGCCTGATTTAGTATTAGTGAAATGATACAAATGTAGTTTCCGTAATTTTCTTATAACTTTAAAAATGAAAACAGGTAGCGTTGATTTGACTAGGTACTGGCTTAACTTGCAATAGGCATGTTGACTTAAATTTTTTTATCACTTCAGGTAAAAATTCCCACTGCACGGGGGTTTTCGAAAATCTTTAGAAGATCGCCAAACATGAACGTTTAAAATTCCTAAGTAAACAAAGAGGAATGTTAGTCACGTCATTGCCCGATATTACCATTGAGATACATATAAAATACATGTAAGGTTTTGTTTTGCTAAAAAGAGATGGACAACAATCTTTGAATGCTTATAACTTCTACATCTTCTAATCCATTTTAATTTCACTTTCAAATTTTGTCATATTATCAAGTCTATTTTTACATTTTGTGCATAATATGGCAAGTTTGACATTAAACAACCACCGTATTCATCCTGACTTCATAAGATAATTGATCACAAGAAAATTATTGATGTATCAAGAAAAATTATTTTTGAACTAAACTTTGTTTTACATACAAATTTTAAATATTAAAATTATTAATATTAAATCAAACTTCAATGAAATATTTAAGAGCGGCAATCATTATTTTATTTTTATCATGTTTATCAAAACACAGTCAAATTGAAAGTGTTTTATCTTTTATTTTAACAAATAAGGATAAAAACTCCCAGTAAAAGGTTTTATACCGAAAATAACTCTAGAATTGCAAAAATATAGATTCTTGCTTTAAGTTGTTCTTTGACGCTGAAGAACAAATAAAAACGTTATTATCCGCCAAGGCTCAAAAATTTTTTTGGAAGCCTGAAAAAAAAAAAAATTTTAAAATGCTATTCTATGCTCTTACACATTTTTGGCATTCATTAAATATTAAAAAAATTTGGGAGTGATCTCATGGCTTTCAAACGATGGATACGATTTTATCCGAACACTGTTAAGGGCAATCTCAATGAAAACAGTATTTGGATTAGAAATCAAATGAACTTGATTTGATTAAATTGAAATCATAAGTAGCAAAATATTAAAAAGTCACCAATCTGATACTCAAAATTTTGTTCTTATTAATAAAATCAATGTGTGTTTAGATTTTAGTTTGTTTAGAAAAGATCGTTTCTACTTAAATTAAACCAGACTGTAAGATATAATAAAACAGACTTTTTATAAAATGCATGAAGAAAAAAATTAAAAATGCTATAAATATCTTAAGCACTTGCTGATTATTGATTATTCCTGAGGCACTTACCTACTTCCAAATATCTTTTAAAAAAGAACAAATCCCATAAACATTTTCTACAATTTGTATGATGTTTTATTAATTATCACTCATTTATAACATTGTAAACTTTTGATCCATTGGTAATAATGTGTTAATTGAACACAATATTAATTGATGGTAATGTTTACCATATTTTATATTAGTAAATCGATTTTTAATTACATATTGTTATGACAACATCAATTTTATATAAAGGAAATGATTTTTATTTTTATATAGATATCTATATAAAAAAATATAAATATAAATATAAAAATATGAATGACTCATTATATAAATATGATGAGTTCTGAGATGTGTCATTTACGATATTCGCTAAGTTCTTATGTCTCAAAATCATATTATTTGGGGCAGTCAAATACTGATGGTATGGCAAAGGATGAGATAATCATCTATTGAACGAGATTTCTTAACCATCTATTAAAAAGTCTTGGAATTTATTTTCCTCACTGTACAAGTGAAATTTACAAAATTTAAAAAACTCCCGACGAATGTGATTCATTCCTTGTAATCCGATTTTTGGAAACTTAGCTATGAACTGTTCTCAATCAAGTCGGTTCGACAGTTTAGAGGCTACGATGCCACTGAGAAACACACAGACGCACAGATAAACACTTGAAACTCATAACATTCCATCTAAAATCAATATCAAAGTGATGGTCAAGGACATCAGGTAGATGAAAAGGATACTTAGAGAGCTATCATTTTTTGGGACAAATTTTTGGAAATATTTTAATTGAAATTGAAATATTTGAGTTGATTTTGTTCTTTTGAATTATTGTTTTGAATTACTGAATTATTTTACCATTTCACTTTTCAAAATGAATGAAGTCAGGTTTATTTGGCAATTCATTTCCATAGTAATTATTTTATTGTTAAAATTATATGTCATGCTTTTTCCAAACTGAATCGATTTTAAAGAGCATCGCAAATTTTTTAGTTTTTTTCGGGTACGGAACACCAATCTCGCACTTGAACACTAAGACATAGCTAAGAACACTCTCCGTTAAATTACCATTCAAATAAAATCAAAAAAATTAAAATGGGTTCATCCATTTAGGATTGATACAATGCCACAGGCAGACAAACACACTGCCACACACACATAGCGGTCAAACTTAAAACACTCCTTTTTTTTTAGTTTTGAGGTTAAAAAAGTTTTACAAAATAAGACTTTCTAAAATAATGTAATAGATTTAAGGATTTGATATTATGCCCTATACAATTAAATAGCTTTTTTGTTTAACGTCAAGAATAATTTATAAACATGAGTTGTTAACAGTTGATAACTAATCTAAAAAATAATTTGACGTTTATTGAAGGATATTTCTTTTGGAAGGGTTGTAAACGTTTCTTTTTAAACTCAAAAATGATACGATAAAAGTCATTGAAACAAGCTAATTGACCTCGTATGGCCAATATGTTACTTTTTTAAGGGCAACTGAGATCAATAACTGAGTAATATAAGGTCAATTATGTATTATTTTGCCACAACGTCAAATCAATTAATTGAAAGCTGACCTTATTATGATGAGGGCCAATTTTGTATCCAAAAAGTCATCAAAGAACAAGTTTTCATTTTTATTGAAACATCCGTATTACCTATAAGAAACAAGTTTTCCATTACATTACATTATTCGTGATATTTTGGTAAAGAAATTATGCAGGGGCTGTGAATTGGAACGCTGTGCGGCTGTTATCGTGTAACACATGTTTATGCGCACTGTGCATGAGTTTTATTGCAGGAGTTTCCATGGTGGCATTACTTTATTAATATACTTTTAAGGATGGACATAAAAGTCTATGGATTGTTTATTAGGTTTACATTGAAAATTTAATACTCTTTTCTAACAAATTTAAATAAGGTATTATGGGAATTTATATACTTAAGTTTATGAATTATTATTTATGCAATTTCGTCTCATATTTTCACAAATTTAATTAATAATTATTATTAAATAATTTTGATGTGACATTTAATATACCAGTTACATGTAAACAATTGAAAAATGGTCATAAATAAAACGTGTGAGTTATTTCAAATTTCAAAGGGCTATTACAAAGAGAACAGCGCTGCGATCGATTTACCTACTTTGCATGCAACGAATATTATCTATGTATGTTATACATATTATAATGTATGTACCAGTTCGAGAGCAAAAGCTCTAATGCTGTAATCAGAATCCAGTTCGAACGAATCTGGAGGTGCTTAGAAAGTGAAGAAGAATCAGATGTTTCATGGCGGTGAAGGTGAGATCAAAGAGTGTTATGAAAAGTAAACAGCTCCGTGGGCTAATTTGAAATATTTACTATTCATAATAGTATTATTTGAAATAAATACATACATACCAGAGTAATTTCGTAGCTCTTAAAAAGAATGTCGAAGTCTACTTATTTATTAAATTAATCATACTCTTGCTTCATATCATCTGTAATTAATTGGTGCACTAATTTCTAGAGCTGTGCCCTTAATTTAAAAAACTCAATTAGAAAATAATTCATTTCAATTTCTTGATTGTAAATCTTCGGGCAAAATCAATTAATCAAAGGTGATAATAACAATGTGAATGAGTCATATATTGAATAATAAAAAAAACAAGTATTTTATTAATTTGTGTGATACAACTGCATTATAAAAATGATTATTTCGCATCAATCGATAGAAAAAGAAAGTATTTTATTAATTAATACAAACAAAACACTCTTAAAATGAAATGGACTATATTTTTTTACGATACTTATAAATACAGTAAAATATATTTGTATTTTTTTAAAACAACACTTTCGCTGCTGTTTGATTTTTTATTTTAAATGAAAAATAATATGTGAAAGTTATTTGCTAAGAAGTTCAACCCATCTTTTTCTAAAATATAATAATACCTAATGTAATTGAAGACTTTAGAGCGAGTGTTTGAAGTTTACTGGAGGTAGAATTATGTCGCCTTTATATTAAATTTATATTTTATTGCTGAAATTACCACATTTGTATTTCTATAAATGTACAATTCTTTCAATAGAATATGATCTATCATGTCCGGCCCTTAATTTTTAGACATTTTAAACAATTCTTTTCGTATAGGATTAATAGGCGATATCTCAAGAACTATTCACACAATCATTAAATTAACCTAATGTATTTATTTTTTTGGTTTAAAATCATCCGGTATACCAAGTTTCATCAAAAACCGAAACAAAAATTTTGAATGGAATTGTTAAAATAAAAAAAAAAAAAAAAAAAAAAAAAAAAACCGTTTAAAAATGGCAAAGAATTTATAAACGTTTTTGTCTTCAATTTGGATAAAAATTATTTTTAGGGCACTTGACGGCTGGATGAGTGTCTTAGATATAGACTATTATCGTATTCGAAGCATGATAGACCAGGTCAATTTTGTCGATAATACAATTCATTTAACAATTAGGGAGTATTTTCCAAGATCTTCAACTAAAACTTTTCGTACAAGATTTAAAGCGATATCCAAAAGCTACCCATTCATTCATTAGATAAATTCGAATTTTATGGTTCCTGAAGCGTCATCAAATTTTCAAACAAAACACTTCTGATTTTCTCGAATTCTTCAAAGACAGCCAAGGGCAACAACTTACTCAAGGCTACAAATTATAAAAAATCGGGAAATCAGTTCATCTATGATTTGTATTAAAGTCTGACGAAGTTTTGATAACAGGCCGAGTAGTTTCTGAGATATCGAGTAAGAAGCATATAAACGGTAGAAAAGTTAGTTTTGTGTACTTGATGAGTTTTATCGATGCCAACTTTTTTAGTTTTTAAGTGTGTTTTCGAGCCTAGTACAATTTAATTGATTTTGTGGTGTTAACCATTAACCCGATAATATAAATCTAGACAATTTAAAAAAGAAATAAACAATATCGTTTTATATTACTTGCAATAGAACATACGTGACAGTTCTAAAATTTGCTAGACTGTTGACTATATAAACAGGGCGCAGTGTGCGATACCGACAGATTACAATATAGATTCTTCAAGTTAACTACAGAAGTTTTATCATCTATCAGCATAACATAAAATAATAACGTTAAGCTCGTTACAATCCAAATTTATATTTTTGCAAAATATAAGTTATTTTAAATCAGAATTAAAAGATGGAACTACTTAAATTAAACTCGCATTTAAAGAATGTATATCTACATTCATAAATTTTCAATAATTGAAAATATAAAACGTCGATACCCTGCTCGATACGATCGATCGATTTTACCTTTAAATTTTTACAAACTCTATATAATTTGACATGAAGTACTTACATGAATAGAAATAAATAAATACATCAAATAAATAGATTTTGAATATTGATTATGTAGGAATTATAAATTCAATATATCATATTGTTTGATCAACGAGTAAGTAGGTACATATATCACCTGTGTAACACATCGTATTAATATTAATAAAAATAGAAATAAAATTAATATGATTAATATAAACAATAAGCAAGTATATTCATTCATTCACTCTTTAATAATAAATACTTATATTAGGTATTATTGAATTATTATTGTTATTTTTACTTTCGTTTATTTAAATCGTGATTTAAATAATACTAAATAAGTGTACATATACCGTACTATGTAGTAATGGAAACTAGTAATTATCACAAAAATTTTCCGAAAATTTAACGAATCGGTGCAGATACTAGAATATGCGTATCTTGAATTATATGGGTCGATTAAACGTGGCTAGTGAGGGTGCTTCACTTTCTTTAAATAAATCTACACGTTCAATAGACCTACAAATAAACGAAAAAATACTTAAAAAATGGTTGTTTCAAAAATCTAGCAAAAAAGTTATTTTTTGATAATACACCTTTGAATAGATTGACCAATTTATATATATCGGATCGGTTGTATCTCGCAATCGGCTATAGCACACCTACTCTCTTGAAATAAAAAAGTGTATTCTCAATAAATATATGATTCTGCGCTCGATAACGGAACTTTTAATTAAAAAATCTATATGATGATGCCAAAGTCGTAGAATATATAAAGGTGTCGACACTCTCGTGGTGGGTAAACATAATGTGAACTGATGATGACATCATGCTAAAAAAGATAACATTCACCACACAATAAAATGGCACTAGAAAAAGAGGCTGACCCAATAAGTAAGGCAGACCCAATAAGATTTCCACCTGAGCAATTTATTGTGAGCTGTAGCGCTAAAACGATGATGATACGAATATACGAAAAAATCTGAAGAATTATGTTTCGAAATAAAATTAAACTAGTCTTTGCATGAGTTTTTCTCCGTCTACATTATAAAAAATCGACATATTTGTTTCAGTAATCCTTAATTTTAACAGAATTTAATAAATAAAACAACCGTAATATTTGAAATTGAAAATTGATTCATATTATTACTTATTCATATATAAAACTTAAAATAAAATATCACGACGAAAATACGTTTATTTTATAGAATGAAATTCATCCGGTTCCGGATTTATGCTAAGTATTATAGGTAATATCATTTATTTTATAATAAATAACATTTTTATGATAACAGATAAATTTTACACAACTTTCAACATTTACAATTATTTTGTATACATTTCACAATATTTGAACTCTGTTGTTAAAAGTCTTGTTTTTTAATAGGGAAGGATCCCTGAATTATCATTTATGGTATCAATTATGTTGTTAGATTCAAGGTAATTGACCGTGCGTTTTTTAAACTAAACCTCGACAAATTTTAACCTTATGTTTAAAACTGGAATATGGTATAACTTACTCGCTAATAAACAGTGATTTACGTTGAGTATGATTTATAAAACAATATTTAATTGTCAGGTTGTAAATAGAAAGTCCCGATAATCCAATTTTTTTACTTTTTTCGCTATTTTTTTTTTATACATTTTTTCTGAAATACCAATTTACTACAAATGCTGTCATCTAAATAGATATATCTGCGATTAACACGAAGCGGAATACCGCTTTCGCCTAGAACGTCATGGCGTAATTCTTCGGGTATAACAAGGCAGTCGTGAAAATGCCAACAATTTCAATATAGTTCTTGTTAATAATGGTTTTAAATTAAAAATTGATTTTACTTATCCAATTGTAAAGAAACTTTTGCAATAGGTAATTTTTTTTTATTACAAACATTGCTCATACAATGCCGGTTTTCCACGAAACGGACAAACAAACAAAAACTGAAACTCAAATAAAAACTTAACTTTTTGCAAACTTTTTGAAAACTGGTGTGTTTTGTGTCGCAAAATACATCAGTCTTAATAATTTTGCGAAGTGTTAAGTTAATGAGTTTGAGTTTTGCTTGTCCGTTTAGTGGAAAACCGGCATTATAACGAATAGTCCATTTAAGTAGCCTAAATTTTTAAGTATTTATTTTCGCTGCCGAATAAGAGGCTACAGTTAATCGTGGTGTAGGGCCAGAAAAAACCTACTCTTTTCTTAAATGTTTTTACAATTATGAAATTATTTTTATTTTTTTAAATAAAAATTGTTCTTGGCTTAAATAAGTATGATTTAATTTTGAAAACCTTCTAGTTTGCAAGTACTATCTACCCATATTAAGTAGTATTAAATAATTAATTTACTGTTATTAGCGCTGAAGCTTTTAAAACGACATTTATTGATGGGATTGGAAAAAGTGATAAATCATTCAAACTTTCTTAGCACATTTACCTTGCTTATATTTTGACTAATAAGTATTTTTTCTTTGTTTTCAGGTGAGTAGTTTAATAAAACATCAAACAAATTTACCATATTCGGCATCCATTATCATGATTGTAAGTACAAATATATAAAAACATATGATTTTACTTTCTAAATCTAATAAAAATTCTTAACTAAAAAAGAAACCTGTCCAGAAATTGTGAGCCAGTAGCTTGTATTCGTCAGTTACATTCAGATAGACAGGCAATTAATTAATAATTCAAAAATGACATGTTAAATATTACATAAATATGTAAATAATATAATATAATACTTGTATATTACAACAAAAGATAAACCCGCTTTCAGGGAATCGGTTCACAGATAATTCGACAGGCTTGGCTTTGGTCAAAGATTAAATCAAGCTTATAACGAACAAATGATAAAAATATCCTTCGTGTTTTATTACTTCGAAATGAAGTTAAAAAATAAATAATTCACTTATTTTAGTGTAAAATAGAAATAAAGAAACCTATGTCTTACATCAAACTAACCTGATTTACAATCTCTGTTTTTACAGTTAACCACTATATAACTATTCGATTTTGTGTGTATATTATCGATTTATCATGTATTTCGTGTATTCATCGTTAGATTCCGCTTGAATTGAAAAAATGCAGGTACGATTTGGGAGACGGGTATGTTATTAGGGAACTATCCCCTACACTAGATAAAGCAAGATCCACAATTTGGTACAAACTCTATTAGTGAATAAATGCTGTTTTCGAAGTGACCTCATTGATCTCAAAGTTCGTTTCAAAGTGTCATGTTAATTTTAGTTCTGAATACTCATTCTTTTTATTTAATGAACTAAGTTAGTTATCTTAACTCTTTTTTTACCACTTGTTAAATACAGTTCCGCTATTTTACCGATCACCTCGGATTAGGTCATGGATCAACTAGTATACAGAAGAACTAATATGCAAAATATGATCAGCAAATTTTTCCCGCTATCCAACAAATCTTTGTGGTTCGGAATTAAAAATTTTTTACCTTTCTATCTAGCAGCGAAGATCTATAAATGGAAAACAATGAATAATAGACACGGAACCAAACAATTTCAAACATTCTAGATATAGCAAAAATAAAAAATTTTTCCAATTTTAGTTACTATCACTTGTATTTCCTAAACTTTTATTCATTAAGGAAGCAAAAGAATTACTTATTTTCTGAATTACAAAAATATAAATCTATTCAAATGTAATATGGGAAATATTTAATAATACAAGAAGAGAAAAAAAAGTAATTGTAATAATATCTTTCTCAAGACAAGATCAAGGTTGTAGTAATAATAAATATCGTTCCACTTCGGTAATTATTAACAAAACATTATTACAAATATAACCACTATCGAGACGTACAACTTACATGCTGAAAAAACAGTGTGGCTCATGCCAAAGTGTTACTTTTAAATTGGTTTATATAAGTTTTTGAATATGTGGAAAATTTTACATTTTTAGCTTTTCCAGCGTTTAGCAATGTGTTAAGTTTTTTGGATGAATGATTCATTTTAGTGATGTAACGAATATTCGCATATTTTTTAATATTATTGCAACAAATGATGTGGATGTTTTCGACAAAACAAAGAGAAATTATAATCAGACATGAAATAAAAAAACCACTAATGAGATTTATATTTTTTATTTACTTTTATTAGGATTAGCAATTAGTCTTTTTCCTCTGAAGATTAAAAAAAGATCCTCTAGATGGCAGGATATATTTGTACCCCCCCCCTAGTGTTGCCTACAAAACAGTGAATAGTGTCACCAAGCACAAAGGCTAATTAAAGCATTACATTTTTTAAATAATACTAATAAAATAACTACATAAGACAAATAATAAACATTATCATATTATCATTAAATCCGGACATACAATAATTAATAATTCCAGGCATTTTTCCTCTGAAGATTAAAAAAAGATCCGCTAGATGGAAACACTAGCGGGGGGGGGGGTACAAATATATCCTGCCATCTAGAGGATCTTTTTTTAATCTTCAGAGGAAGAAAGCTAATTATAGTAAACTAACCTTTAATCAAAACAAACTGAAGTTAAACAATCTGAAGTTTGCTTTTAATGAACTTATTTGATGTGTTCTTATGGAGTTATGGTTTGTTTTTAATGGACTTATACGATGGACTCTGTTAAGCTAATGAAGAAATTTATATATTAAATTAATGCATAACAATTTGCTAGCGCTTAATTTGCATCCCAATTCGCATTGTACAAAATACGCGAATGTACAAAATATATCATCCGTCCCATCAATAATTCATTATTAGTAATTCGAAAAATATAATTTTAAGTTAAATAAAAAATGATTTTGTTTAAATTTTTTATGCGACAGCAAAAGTGAATTACAAATATATATATATATATATATATATATATATATATATATATATATATATATATATATAAATTTTATCGGTGGACCGATATTTTTTACCGTCATGTTATTATTAAAATGAGAAACACTAAAAGCCGATGAATCTCTTGATATTATTAAAGTTAATCAGAAGATCTTTTAATTGTACTTGTTAAAATTCAAAAGTAATTTGGATAAAATTTAGATGCGGTGAGCAGCTCTCTCAAGAATTAAAATACAAAATTGTTTAGATAACTAGGTATTCCAAAGATTTATTTTAAAAAAAATTTTATAATACACATTAAAAATAAAAATAAATAATAACTTTTGCTTTCTGCTTCACCACACCATAAATATAGGGGCATTATGTTAAAACCTTCAATTATATTTCAGTATACATGTACTAGCATTAAAATATATATTGGTGCGGTGCGGTATTTGATAATTAAATACACCATGCAATTACACGGAAATTAATAATATTTTTATTTTATTTTATTATGTTGGGAAGCTAGAGAGAGATATTTTGATTTTTTTATTATATTTTTTTTAGTCTATTTTTAATGAGTTCATTGGATTTATTTGGGAAATGTTGTTTTTGTTAAAATATAATTTTGTGAAATAATTCTATTATAAACTAAAAATACTTTTTACATTAATAGTGTAATAAAATATGGTAGTATACTAGGTAAGGTTAGGTTATATTGGCTGTACACGAAGGACACACTTAGGCTAAAGAACCCATTGTGATACCATATATGTGTTTTACCACCTTTCCGCTGATAATTTCATTTATCAGATCCTCAATTTCAGAGGCTGAGTGCACCTCCTTCATGCATACACAAGCCCATCACAACTATTAATTAAATTAAATTGTTGCGATGGTGGGAATCGAACCCGCTACCCTATACATACCGCGTACGGAATTGGCAAAGCCTTAACCACCTGAGCAAATAGGGCTACTAGTATACTAAACTGAATTGGAAAATTTGAAAAATAAAGAGTTAAACAATTAGTCTATTCAATCAGAGTCAGTCAAAGTTCAAATTGGTGAAATATAGAAATACTGGTCGTAAAAATACGTATGATTGCTCGTTGTATTCGGAATGATGTCTAGAAAAAAATATGGGAAGCGTTTTTCGGCATATAAAAATTGCGAAAGCAAAAATAAAACAATTAAAGATGAAAAAAAAGTTCATTTTTCGCCAATATTTCAAAAAATTTATTGTCCCACCTTTGGAAGTATAATCTCCAAAATTTATGACTTTGAAATAGGTCTTTTTGCGTCATTTTTAGATCGTTGTAATAGCGTCAAAAACGAGTATCTCACACTAAAAAGTTTTCAAGGTCTTTAATATTAATTTAAAATTTTAAAAATTGTGGTGTATTCTAGAAACTCAAATTCCGCTAGATATTTATATTAAAGTTAATTTTTCATTTAGCTAAACAATTGTTTATTTACAAAATTTTCATTTTCATTGTAAACTAAAAATAATATTTAAAAAATTGGCGTAAAATTTTTTGATTTGTGGAACCTTTCTTATATATATCATATATTCGCTAGGGCTGTCTTTCAGCAAACTATTTTAGATAAAATATTACTGAGATTACTTCCCTTTTCGGGGTTTGTAAAAGAATGTCTTTGATTATCAGCCTTGGACCTTTTCTTTTGATTCATCGCCATAAGTATAAAAGTAGGTTTTCGTCCGGAAAGTGATTTGATTACAATATTTAAAATAAAAGCCATAAATTATTATTTAAATTAGTAAGAATGTGCTTATGGTCATTTTGAAAGTGAAATATATTACCAATAAATTAATATTTTTAATTTTCACTCTTAATTGATAAATAGAATCACGTATGCCCTTCTTTATTTTGTCAAAATTCAATTTGAAATATAGTAACATCATATTAATAACATCAAGTTTATTTGTTTTAATTTTGTCTTAGTAATTAAAAAAAATTTGTAACCTGCTGAGAAAAATTTCTAAATTGATTTTGATCAAACGTCAATGATGTTTATAATTAATTTGTTGTACCATTTCAGCTGCTAGTAGGATTATGGCAAACTAACCGATACCGCATTTTATTTATTTATTTTTATATGTTTTATCGCTTTTGAGAAATTTTTCTTTTCAGAAATAAAAATTATCATGACGTTTTCGAAGATTTGTATGTGTAATTTTCGTAGTATAATATCAATTTTCTATTACCCGTAGGTTAGGTTAGGTTATATTGGCTGTCCACGAAGGGCACACCTCCTTAATGCATATACCATGCACTATACCAGACCATCACAACTATTAATAAAATTAATTTTGTTGCGTCGGCGGGAATCGAACCCGCTACCCTATGCATACCGCGGACGGAATACCCCTAAGTTAAGACTATTACCCATTTGCCTTATCCTGTCTTGAGTACCTATTATAATAAATATATGTATAATTATTCAAAAGCCTTGTTCAAATCAACGAAAAGTTCCAAGAATTATACGGGTGGTTGCTCTTCACGCTAGATCTAAAGTTCAAAACAATCACAAATAAAATTTTTTTGTAGATGTTATCGCACTGAGCTATCAAAAAGTTTATCACAATTTTTAAATAAAAGTTCTGCTAAGAAAAAATAAAAAAATAATAATCATTCGCCCTTCATGGGTGTGAAGCATGAAACATGGTTGTGAAGTAATAATATAATTTTTTATTCAAAATAAACTTTTTTTTATTTTTATGACCTGTTTAGCATTCCTTAAGTAAAACCTTAAAAAAATTGTGTCAAATTTTATTGGGTGATATACTTTATTTATATAATCGACTCATTAAAGTTCAAATTACATCATTTGCATTTAAAATTACCATTACATAAACTAAGCTCAATAAAAAATTCCTTTCTATAAATAAAAAAACTTGAATGGGTTCCCTCCTCGATCTCCAGGACAGCCTTCGGCCTCGGCTCCGAATCAGACAGAAAATAACTTTCCAAGAATTGTAATGACAGAAACAAATTTCCCACCAAATGCAAAACCCGACATCTCTCTAGAATGTATAGAAGGATAGGAGTACTTTTTCCCATTTTTTAGGAAGTTGTAAGTAATTAAATTTTTCGAAATATTCTCTTAATTTGACTTTATTTCGGGTCGATTGGTGTAAATTCCATCTTTTTAACATGCATAGAAAAGAAGAACGTTATTTTGGGGAGTGTTTTTCCGATTTTCTAGAGGATGGCAATGAAGAAGTTCTAGCCATATAGAAGTTCTTTTTAGAAGTGCCTCATTTCCATGGGTAAGTCAATCGGTGAATGTGTCAGTGAATAAGTGAGGTTCGCTTGGGGCTATATATTCCAGTAGATTATGAAATCATATATTCAGAAGTTCTATACATTCGATTTTTTGTTAGTAATTTCTTTTTAATTGAAATGTTTTGATGTATGACAAATTTGTTATCAAGCTTTTGAAATCCCCTCACCTTCATTCTTCTCAAATTATACTCAAATCCAATTTTTTCTTGTTTATTTGTTATGTTTTCATAGCTTTCTTTCTTTCATTTAACCTTCATGTATACAAAATCTTATAGACCTTTGCGAAGCGAGGTCCGTGTGTCTACTTCGGAGTAAGCCGATTGCAGCAACTTAGTGGTACCTTCTTAGGTATGCGAAAATTTCAAACGGCTCATCTCGAAAAGCCTAAGTGGCCGAGCGGTCTAAGGCATTAGTTATAGACCGTTAGTTTACTTAGACTTAGGTTGCGGGTTCGAATCCAGGCAGCGGCAGTATGAACAATTATAATTAATGGGAGTGCAGAATTGATCACATTGTCGTCGCTTGGATAAGAACGTAGTAACTGACTCCACCCACATCAAAAATGTAATTGTAAATATAATTTGTAATTAAATAAATAAAGATTCACAAATAATGATGTGGGTGGCCTCTGTTATAGGCGTATATGTCAGAGAAACGGAGGTTAAACCCCATTATTATTATTATTATTATTATTATTATTATTATTATTATTATTGTAACAATATTTTAGCCAAATGAAAACAGAACAATCTCAAAATTCATTATTAAATATCAATATGTGTATCCATTTTTGCATATTTCCGTATCCACGTTTAAATGCACGCCCTTTTATTTTCGCAGGTTTTAGTTAAAATTTTTTATTCATGGCCACCCTATATATGACATATATTTCATACCCAGGTGTGGTAATTTTTTTGATTAATTTAAATTTATGTCACGTGATATACTTGGAATTGCATTTTGCGGATACTGTAAAAATAATTTACATAATAAAAATAATTGTTTTAATCAAGTTTATTTTTTTAAGAATTCGAGAATCCTATCTGTAAATTTGGGTTTTTTGATTTACGTGTTTTTTGAGGTTTTTTGTCAGTTGCCCGTATATGCTAAAACAAAATTATTAACAAAATGATATGTGAGACAAATGACAGGAAATTTGCAATTGTCAAAAACGTTACCAAATAGTTTTGTTTTTTATGATTGCACTCCAAGTTTTTCAGTAGTTGCAAACTTCCTGCAATTTTTTCCACATTCCACATCATTTAATATTCTCAATAACTTTGTTTAATATCTATATGGTATACAAACATAACTTTGTTTTAATATATACGTAAAAATCAAATATCAAACGACACGATTTCCATTAATTCGACTTGAGAGTCGATATTTAAATATTCGAATCGAATTAATTATCGATTTTACCCTTATCAATTTCTAAAAAATTAGATGAAAAAAACATGAAAATTGAGATTCTATATGAGTTCACGGTCTATACTATACCCCAAAATTTCTTTCATATACACCATACTTAAGTTCCACTGACGGAATCAGAAATTTAAATTTTGTACTTATATTATTTAAATAAAATTAATTGAAAGTAAAAACATCTTTGCAGAAAACAATGACATGGTTAAAATTTTAAGCAAGTTTTTTATCATGTTTGGCTATTATAGTTTAAAAGTTCTTTACAACTTACTACTTATACGGATTATTTTACGCTATTTTTTTTTTCTTCAAAAATATAATTATGTTTTGATGAATCGTTATTCAAGATTACTATTATACATATTTGCTGACCTTATAGACAATAAATAATTATTTATTAACAATTAATAATTATTTTAAATAACTTTTCAAAAATTTTACAAAAAAATTTTTTTTAAATTTTAATTGGAACTTTTTTAAAACTATTTACTTCGATACTACAAATAAATATAATGAACAACTGAAAGGGGCGGATTTTGTCTTAAGTTCGTGAGGCCTAGATTTAGGGCGGGAACTTTTAAGGGACGCCAAAGTTAAGAAGGTATAGGCTAAACTGTTGATTTTGATATTAAGAATCGTTAACAAAACCTGTCGATGTATATACATATATATGTATTTCGATAACAAAAAAAACGGATTAGGATGTCTAGGCCTAGGGCGTCATCACCATCAAATTTACCACTGCAAATTATAAGTCTGCATTCAGCAGACATACTAGTGCTACAGCGTGTAGGTACCCTAAAATATATGAAAAATTACTATTGGATATACACCAAGGAGAAAAGCTGCACAAACGGATGATTCCATTGAACCAGGATTCTTTATTTTTATGAGAATATTTATTGGTTAAGTATGACAACCTTTTTTGTATTGAATATATTACAATTTTTTTTCCACACAGAGATTAAAAACTATCCTTATTTTCTTATTTACTAAAAAAACAGTTTTACTGATTCTTTTGTGACAGTTTTAGATTGTCTCCAGTTTATTAACATCCATTATCTGTTTTACAAAAAATGAAATCAATGTAATCAAAATAGGGGAAACAAATTTTAACCTAATCAAATGTCGAGAAAAATGTAGCATAAAAATTGCCAAGTAGCTTCAAGTTTGCGTTTATAGTGCCCAAATAGTGCTTATTTGCCCAAAAAAATCAATTAGAAGTAAAGTAAAATCGACTTCTAAGATTTTATCACATAGTTAGTTACAAGTGTAAGAGGGAAATTAGTGGGCTGAAAAACTACATGTCTTAAAATTCTTTGTCGAACACGTAGATGAAAAAATGCAAAATGTAGCAAGAAATTGGTGAAGAAGTGGAATAATTTGCAGCATTCTTTAAAATGAACACCATTTCAAGCCTGATATTTATTTATGTACAGAGACAAATAACAACAAAAATATTTTTAAATAATATTTATTTAAATTTGCTTACATTTATTTAAATGACAAATAACCGTATTTTCATTTAAATAATTTCAATCTAATAATAGATGAAGACATTTTTCATAATTTATGAATACAAATTTTAAACATATATTATAATTTTTTGTAGTGTCTATGGTGTGTTTAAAAAAATCTTCAGACACCGTCAAACAACTTCCATATATATTATTATTATTATTTATTTGTTTTAAAAATAATTTTAACAAGTGAAAACAAACAATTGACTGAGTTAATTGTTGAAATACCATGCATAAATAGTGTTGATTACTCTGTGACATTGCACATACATATACAATTTATATAATGCATACTATACAATTTACGCCCTCACGGGTGAACAGTGATTTTTACACAAAAGTTGTTAATTTTTTGATAAGGAACATTTTTTACATTTAAACTTTTGTTCTATCTCTAACGGTTTACAAGATGGGTCTTACGGACCCATAGGTCACGGCCCAATTGACCTATGTTGCTCATTTACGAACTCGACCTCACTTTTTACGTCCTGAGTACGCTGTAAAAATTTCAGCTCGATATCTTTTTTCGTTTTTGAGTTATCGTGTCCACAGACAGGCGGACGGACGGACGGACAACCGGAAATGAACTAATTAGGTGATTTTATGAACACCTACACCAAAATTTTGTTCATAGCATCAATATTTTTAAGCGTTACCAACTTGGGACTAAACTTAGTATACCTTGCATATTACATATATGCATGGTATAAAAAGTAATGTTTACAAAATTATATATAATTTTGCAAACTCTGGAAACTTTAAGAATTAATAATAAACTCCTCTTGGTTATCTTGAATTTGGTTCTTTTGACTTTCTAGGTCACTAAAACATAAGGATTATTGAAATTTATAAGATTAGAGTTAGATTAAATTTTGAAATTGGTGAAATTATTTATGGCGTTTCTTATAAAATTGAAAAAAAAATTTTGTTGGAAATAGTTTTTCGAAAAGCGAATGCAGTTTTTTTTTAAAAGATAAATAGTACGTGTGACTTAATGTGCAAATATTTAAGGAAAAATTGCATTATTTTTCGAGAAAATATTCCATGTTTTTAGGTATATAAAAAACGTGTCAGAAGGATACTTAAACCGTAAAGGTTAGAAAGAAGTAGATCAAATTTTGATCTGCTCATAGTCCTGTATATTACATACTACGTTAAAGTCTGTTTTTATCCCCCCAAGTATTGTGCTACCTTTCTGTCTGTCTGCATGTCTGTGACATCGTAGCGCCTAAAGGAATGAACCGATTTTGATTTCTTTTGTTTCATTTGAAAGGCAATTTAATGGAGAGTGTTCTTAGCTATGTTATAAGTGCAAGTTTAGGGTTTCGTACCCGAAAAATTTGTCCGGTTTTTTTAAATTATGTAAATTTTACGTGTTATTGTATATAGATGCCTTAAAATCTATTAAACATATAGTTTCAATTTAAAACACGTTTTTTATTTAAATATTCGTTGTAATATATTGACGTCATTAATATTTTTGTGCTCATCGTGATTAGTAAAATTAATTGATAAATTAATTTTTATTACATTTTGTTGTACCTATTGGAGTTCATTTGATTTTTGCACGATTAAAAATATTTAATTGAAGGTTACTAATCTTATTAATCATGACTTTTAAAGGTTTGTTAATTAAAAATGAATATAAAATATTTTTAAAAGGCTTTTAATTTTAGTGTGAAATTTTTGTTTTAGCATGCTGTAAATTTAATTACATTTAGTTTAATAATTAAATTTTGAAATCTGCTTGTATTATTTCTTCAATACCGACTTTAAGATATTTCGTAACAGTAACCGATGGAAAATTAGATGAAGCTCAGCGGGATATTATACAAACTTGTTGAATTGAAATGAATTCAATCCAATTTATTTGCTTTAAAATATTATACAATTTGTACAACGCAATTCGTTGCATGGGAACTCGAAAAGTTTGTGCGTTTTTTGAATAGTGTAGAATCGATATTTTCTAATCTGCTCGGTCAATTTTCCGAGACATTAATTTACGAAAATCCATTAAAATGCAAATTTTTGAGAACTTCGGGGACCATCAAAAATCGATCTATGCTTGGAAAATTGAAGAAACTTACGACTGTCTCGAATAAACCTTTCGTTGTCGTCGTTGAAGGAATCCTGGACGTCAGGATTTAAGACGAAATTAACATTGAAATTTGCTCCGTGTGTAAACCCCGAGTGTATACTAATAAAAGAAATCTCTAAATAAAGTGGCGAGTTATCTCTATTATATTATAAATGCGAAAGTAAGCGTGTTTGTTTGTTTGTTACGCTTTCATGCTAAAACTAGCCAATGGTTTTTAATGAAACTGTACAGCAATATTGCTCATACTTCAGAATGACACATGAGATATAATTTATGAAGAAATATTAAAATTGAATTGAAAATAAAAAAATTTTAAAATTACTTTAATTTGACATTACCATAAATTACAGATTTCTGTAAAAATGGACAATATAAAATTTTTCACGGCCATCTTTCTGATATACTCAAGGAATAATTACGCCTATTATACATTTTATAAAATAGAAAACCATACATATATTTTACCTGTGTTAAACAATCCTTACCATTATTTCAAGTGTTATAGAAAATGGATAAGCGAAAGCAATCTTTATCAATCTTTACTTTTGAACCCCGCGAAGCGGATGGATATCACTCTAGTGTGATAATATATTTTGGAAATATTATTTTTAAATATTAAATTTTTAACAGAAAAATCGTTTGCTTTTTAAGACATAAAAAATTATATTATTATAATTTTTAATGATCACAATTATTCAATAAAAAAACATTGCGTTTTTACATAACATTTCTTATAAATTATTGTTGTGCCAAAGGGTTTAACACATTAAACATCCTCAAACCTGTTTTATAAAAATTTTATTAACATATTCAGTTTAATTTTCAAGTTTTTCTTAGGTGTATTCAAATGATAAAAAATTCTTATTTGAATTACGGCTTTATTTGTACCATAAAAGAACAGTTTTACACTATTTACTTTGAGTATGTGCGAAAACGGTAGGGGTTAAGTGTTACCAATGACAAGGGAGTTGAAAGAAAGATATGCAGATTTGATAAGCAAACAAATCAAAATTTACTTTTCAAAAATTGCTACTGTCGAAAGTAAAATTTAGGACCCAAAAAGAGTTATTCATATCGTTGGGATGATTTCCCTATTTTATTGTATCACAAAACTATTTCTATTGCCTCTTACGATTTTTTTAAACCTTTGGAGTAGTATGGTTTTTTTAAATTGGGTATAAAAAACTATTAAATATATTAAATTAATGATAAAAAGGTAACAGCAGACAATGTTCTTAAGGGAGCTATCTTCCGAGTACTGACTAATCTCAATGTTGCTTAACCTCGCTCCAGATGGCTCCCAGAGAGCCATGCTGGTGTCTTTTTATTCATTATAATAGTTTTTATACCAATTGTATATCTTATATATAAAAACTTAGCTTCGATATTTTTATAACTCGAAAAGTAGTCGATGGATTGTAATTTTGGCAAATTGTTGCCATTTATACCGAATAATGTTTATACATACTTTGGATCCCGAAGTTCTTATAGGAACGTATATTTAAAAAATACTCATTTACACAATTATTCCAAAGTTTTAAGTTTTCACTTAATTTTTACTTACTTTTTTCTTCTTACTTGAAAATACAACTAATTATGTTTCAGGTCCCCTTAAAGAGAAATATCCCAATTTTCGTAGCCTGGTAATCTTACGTCTGGCCCCAGACCTATAATCATATTACGTAACATATTTCATTAATTAATATTAATAAATTTTTTTTAAATATTAACAAATTATATAAAATTATTTTTCTAGAAAATTTTAATTAATATACTTGCAACGGTATTTATTTTTATCTCTTATAATTATTAGGTGTAAGTACAACGTGTATCTTTTTTAATACCTAAAAATCGAATCCGTTTGATTAGCTAACGGTGTTTCTTTTAAGTGCTTTTTACAAATTTTTGTCTTATTTATTTTATTTAATTTTTTTATCATTATCAAGTTATGAAATGTTATGAAATTAAATTCCTTTTAAATAAAAATTTCTTAAATACGATAAATGAATTTTTAATTTTTTTTTTGTCCCTGCAAATTTTTTTTCATTTCTACAATGTAATTAATGCAAGGACGTTGACCATATCTGTTTTTGGATATTAAAGAGTGTTATTTTGACGTTTTATGCAAATTTTTACATAAAAGTTGGTTGAAAAAAAGTAATGGCTGTTTGTCACGCAACAAATGAGGTAATATCCATTATTTAAAGTCAAAATTAGAATTATTTTTGAACCTTCCGCGTTGAGTGCAACATAACAGCAACATACAGACCAGGTGACATATATATACCACGTAGGAAACGTTTTTTATTATTATTAGCGAATTGCCGAAGGAAATGGAGCTTTTGATTTAGTATTGATGGTCGAATTTTGGAAAAATTTCTTCAAATTTTCATTTCATTTTTTTACTGTTTAAAACCGTATTATTGGGGTGGTCCTGTTCGGAGTCCTCAAATTATTTGGGGTTCATAAATTACGCTTATTATAAATAATAAACTAAAATTTTTTGTTATTTAATGCTGCATCGATAATATTTTTCAACGAATATGTTTCACCTTACTATTACTTTGAGAAGTACCTGAAACACCTGTGAATGCCAGCGAGACGAATCATTTCCTCCCTATATAATTATCATAGACGATATTTTGAAGTTATATAACTAGATGGGTCAAATCCGTGCTCTAAAATGTGTTATGGGCTCGTGCAATATATACACAGATTGCAAATAGTAGTCTAATTTAAAAAAATCTCAAATAACTAGAATTGGGTATTATCGTAAGTCAAAAATAATTTATGAACTTTGAAAAAAGTTAAAATTAATGTAAAAATATACCTAAATATTCTGATTTCGAGTCATAAAAGCACATTTTTCTCTTATAATTTTAAAATTTAAAATCGTAATTTTTAAACTGAATGTCACGTGACCTAATACGCGGACAAGCCTTGGTGTGATATCATATCGGTATGAACCATAGACCATCAGTTAGTTCAGTGTAGACAGCTGGGTATAATATATCCATAGATAATAGCTATTTATATTTATTATAATCAGTTGTCTATGAATATATCTGTCAAACTTATTTGTGTTATTTCGTATAATGATACCGATATTACGTCATCAAATTGGATGCCCGCGTTTTTTACAGTTTAAAAAATGTTTAAAATTTAATTTAAGTTTTCGGCAAGAAAGCGTGTGTATTTTTCCGAAATAAATTTTTGGTTGCTTTTTATTAACAAAATCAACATTTTGAAGTACTTATTCAAAAATAGTAGGATACCCTATTGTAATTGAATAACTATTTTCACTGTACAGAAATATTTAAAATTTTAATGACATCTAAAAACAAAGTGACGACAATTAGTTAAATTGAATTAAAAACAAATACACAATTTTAAGAATAATAATTAAATTTATTTCTTATTACAATCACTTAACATTCACTTTAAATATTTAATTTCATTATTATATTATTGTCTCTTATTACATTCGCAAAAAAAGATTGTATGATTAGTATATATATGTACCTATACCTATGTTATAATGCTTATGTAATAAATGCTTGGCCTATTGTTGTCATATGACGGTGTGAGGTTATTGAACTATTGAGGTACAACATATGTATTATAAAACATTCACATATTTGAAATAGTTTTAATTGAAACTATAAATTTTTTTAACTTTTTTTTTAACTACAGTTCATGAATGCAAAATAATTATAGTTAACCTAAATACAAATGTTATGATTTTTAAAATTATAAAAAAAAATTGAAGTTAATTAAAAATACTTTCAAGCTTTTATTGTTCTAAAAAGTTTAAAATAATTTTGTAGGAATCTCTTATACATGACTATTTTTAAAACCTTGAGGTGCTCAATATAAAAATTAATTTGCAAGATTCCTAACGAGCAAACATAGTCACATACATACATCATGTACTCCGTTTCATTGTTGATATTTTTTTTTTTTTTTTTATTTATTTATTAAAGTCGTTTTTTAACGTCGAGGTCATTAACGACTACTATTTACAAATCATAAATTACAAAACATTTTCTAAATTTTATCTAATAAATTCTCTTTTTTCAGTAATGAGATGGCTCGAAGACATTGTTCTTGATGTTGATATTTTATATTAAGCGTATCAAGCTTTTTTAAATAGTCATGAATGACTCCAAAAAAATTATGGACCTCTTAATTATGGGATCTCTTTTCTGTGCTGTAAATTTAATTTTAGGTTTCCCCCGACTGTAATGATGATTTTACTTATCATAACAATTGAAACTATTTTCTTGTTTTCATACTTTAAAAAGCAACATTTGTAAAAGTGTCGGGATTTTAGTTTTTGAAATTCATTTTATTAAAACTATTTTTGGGTTAAAGTTTCGTGATAAAGTATTGTAATATATATAATAAAAGTGATAATTAGCCCTTTTCCTAGTTTGATACCTTACACGATATTATTAAATTATTATTTATTTTTAATTCATGCCTTAAGATCCTTTACAGTGCGCCATATTCAATTTAATGTGACACCTCATAGCCTATAACCAGCGGACGATCAATACTCTCTTAATGATTTAACCTCATTTGTCAAAATATGATACGTAGTTAAGAAGCTAGGAGGAAACCGATGAACATACATACATACCGGTCAAACACATAGCCCTCGCCATTGTATTGTCGGGGTAAAAAAAAATCTCTGTTTACTATCCTTTGATTTTAAATTGATTATGAATGATTAAATCAAAATATAATCAAAAAAATAATCAAATTAATTTTAAAAATTTTTGTAAATTTCCAAAAAGGTTGGGATAAGTTAATTACAAGATATACTAGATATATTTTACAATTAGTTTTATTTAAATTTTAAACTGATAAATGAGAGTTACAAAATTTATATGTTTAACACAAATCAATATTTGAATAGATTTTTTTTTGGGTGTTTATTTCATAATAGAAATAAACTTTTAAAAATTACATGTGAAAATGTTTACCAGTTTTTAAATTTATTTTATCAAACAAAGCTACTTACATAATTTTCAAATCATGATAATACGAATTAAATATTTATGAAACTAATTAAGAAAATTTATTAATAAAAATTGCTTCAGGCATGGATTATAATATAACACTAATTTGATTTATCTAGTGTTATATTGTTATTTCATAATAAACTATTGTAATGAAGTTAAAAAAAAAACTCAGTAGGTATTGGGAGTATAGATACGGTTTGTTATAGCTCTAAGACATTCACAATATTATTGAATAGTCAATCCATTTTGGAGCTACATTTACCATTCAGTTTCGCTAGTCTTAGAGTCCATTTTTCCGGGGACTACAAACAGGCATTTTCCCTGAGAAAATATGTATGAGGCTTTGTTAGTTTTATACAAAGATTTTTTAAATATGCATGTGTTTGATGATGATTTGTACTAGAATGTTCTGAAATGATTATTTGATATCACACGTTAACTGATCACCTGGATATGACGCCTGTTGACCTTCGAAGTTTATTGCTATTGATTTTCAAACCAAAGACGATCGGAAACTAAATATCACTGATTCCATTTAAGAGATTATTATGTGGAAATTGTGTCGAAAGTTAAACCAAAATTTTAATAACTAAAATGTATTTATTAAACCCCATTCCTGACGTTAAGGTCTGTGTTATCCAATCCGATTGGTATAACGGGTTTGAAGTTCAATTATTTTTCTCAAATTTCCAAAATAAATTGAATTAGCTTAAGAAAACAGTAAGCTAATTAAATCTGATTGAGAAAAACAGCAAAACTAAAAGTATTATCTATGATTATAAATATACCAATTTGCAAACTCTTGTATAAGCTGTTTGTGATTTTTTTTTTATTAGTATCTACTAAAATTTGTGGTGGAAAATTCTTAAATTAGTTTGAAGTTTTTTCGTTTATTTTGTTTACTAAAACATAATTTAATTGTTTTTGTTTATTCTGAGAAATTTATGACGTCTATGAAAGTCGGGCAAAGAATGTTTGGACAATTGTGGAAAAATTAAACTTTAAAAAATATATTCATGTTTTTATTGGTTCACCAATTATGTATCATTATTTCTATAGATATGCCTCTAACCAAACTATTTTCCCAACTGCTTAAATGTGCAAAAATAATTCTTTAGTGAATAAAAAAGTCTAAGACAGAGTGCATTTACAAATACAAATTTTAACTCTAAATTATTTCAAACAATTTCAAATATTTAAAAATCTGATAGTTTTTTTTTAAGGTTTTAAGACAGGCAAAAGTGTTCATAAGTTATAAAGTGTAGATTTGAAAATAATTAAGGCTCATTACATGTTGTTAATCACGTTAAAAGTACTTAGTAGGTAGTAAAAGAATTTCTCATCAAGGTACGTATTAAATAATTTCTTCTTATGAAATAACTAATTATACGGAAGTAAATTAAATTTTCATAATATTTATAAAAATGTTTAACAGTTCAAGTACACACATTTAAATTTAATACACCAAGATCCAGGTCTGCTAAATTGTGATCGTGAATTTGTTTTGAAATGAGTTTTGTGCAATTATCGATTTATATCAACACACTTAAATTTTGCAGACCTGGCTCGTGGTATATTAATATTCGCACCGTGTGTCAGTTTTATTGGAGTCGTTTCCATGGTAACGATACACTACTTTACATTTATGACTTACATTGAGAATTTTATATTATTGTCTCACAAATTTAAATAATTAATTATGATAATTTACATTTGAAAAATAATATATGTGCAATTTGATTTCTTATTTTAACAATTTTTAATGCATTTAGTATAATTAATTAGTGCTTTTCAATATTTTTTATTTGACATTTGTATAACATTAACATGTAAAGAATTGCAAATCAGTCATAACAGCCTTCTTTTTCACTGGAAGCGCTGGCATCGATTTAATTGTCCCTACCATGACTACGCACACGACGAATAGATACTAAACATGAATTGTTCAATATAAGTTCATGAATTGTTCAATCATTTCAATAATATATTTGTTTTAAATTTGCAAAAGTACCAACATATTATTTATTTTATATATTAAGGTTTTTGGCACAAGCACAATTTATTTACCAATCAAATAAATAATAAGTAAGTAAATGCTTAGTAATTTTGTGTATTTTGCATGTACAATTATTGCAAAACAAAAAAACTGTTGTCACATTTAAATTGCTGCTATTTTAAAGTAAGATTCTTTAGTTATGGCAAAATTTTATTGAAAGAATTTTTTTTTTAAACTAGCTGACCCGGCAAACGTTGTTTTGCCATGTATATTATTTCTAGGAAACATTTTTTTTTAGTTCAATAAAAATATCTATCTACTGTAAGTGTTCAGGGATGTACTTATAATCGAAAGCGTTATATGTTAAACAGTAAAATTATGCTTTACTTAGGATAATAAATTAATGTTTATTAAATTAACGAATATATTTTAAATTACAATTCTTGATATCTATCTAAACATCTATAACAGTCACTGCTACGATCTATACAAAAATAAAACCAAAAGAAAATTGCTGAAAACTGTATATTGAGTAAAACAGGAGACCGGCTTCGTTCTCATCCCTACTCAGCGATGTTTGCTGGATGAGAACTGAAAACGGTAAACATCTAGCGGGATAACTACAACTGATCAATTGATAGTTGATCGGTTATCGACCGGTGAAGGCGGAAGATCAAATTGAATTGAAAAAAAAAGATAATTGAAGGAAATTATTGAGAATAAAAGTCGTGATGAAAAAATAGGGGTTGATCGTAGAGGGTTGAAAATTCAGGGTTATATGTATTTTATAATGCTGTATCTTTGGGCTGTATCATAAAAACATAACTTACTTAACCTTAACATTTAGGGGGATGAAAAATAGATGTTGTTCGATTCTCAGACCTACCCAATATGCACACAAAATTTCTTGAGAATCGATCAAGTCGTTGCAGAGGAGTTTAACCACAAACACCGTGACACGAGAATTTTATATATAAGATTTTCGTTTATATATAAGAAGAAAAACATTTAAATTAAGAAACATTTTTGGGCTAGGGATTAGCTTTTATTGAACTTAAAAGTAGAAAATAAATAGTCTTGTATGAGTGACTAATAAGAAAAATTATTTTCTACTATTTAGTTCAGTATAAGCTTGTAAGCTTGTTTATGTGTATTAAATATGTAGAAGCGATAGAAAAATTAATTGATACTTATCATAAAAATGCATTGTCGTTCTATATACGCATGCATGTAAAATTTTAACTCAATGGGAAACCGGGAAGCGGGTGGAATATTAATTGCAAAATTCAAGGACATACACGCATACAAGTAAAGTTAAATAAAAGCTTTTAATAACAATAGAAATAAAATTTTTATGTCCAGATTCAGCACATAATATAGCGAGAAGTTCAGACAAAATATTAATGCATAAACTTTAAATCTTCTTTGATATTTACATAAAGATGGATAATTAAAAATACTCGAAAATCGATTTGCCTATTTTGTGAATTCCTATTATATTATAAATGTGAAAGTAAGCATGTTTGTTTGTTACGCTTTCACGCTAAAACTAGCGAATGGTTTTTAATGAAACTGTACAGCAATATAGCTGATATATCAGAATAACACATGAACTATAATTTATAAAGATATACCTATTTAAAAAAAAATTAAATTTAATTTGACATTTACCATTTTTTAAATTATTACAAAAATCTTTAATTTATGGGTCAAAATGATGATTATAGATGGAGCAGATCTCATGACCAACTATTCTGATATACCCAATGAATTCTGACTATTTTACATTTAACAAAATTGAAAAAAGTGTATATCAAGAAAGGGTGGAGGCTACAAAGCGGTGGTTTTTACTTTTAAGCCCAGTGAAGCGGGTGGGTGTCAATCTAGTTATTTTCCATATAGAAAGGAAATATTGTTATAAACTTTTGTAAAAATTATTTTAATTTTTTTTTCCGTTTCTAAATCAATTTCTTAGTAAAAGTATTACGTTAAAGAAAGCTTAGTATTAATATGGAAATAGGGTCCATATTTTTGAAACGGAATCCTGAATGTGAAATGCATTTTATTCAAAATTAAGCAATAGATATGTATATGAAATATTTGGGTGAATATACTTTATCTCGTATTTAACATTTTTTCCCATATAAATTAAGAAGTCGTTTTATAAAGTAAAATATGTTGTAATCATAAATTTAAATTTGTCTCCAAAACATCTCAACTTATGTTAAAGAAGTTTATAAGATTACACAATTTCTAACCCAAAATCTAAATTTATTATCTAATTAAATATTAATTAATTTTGTTAATTTCTGTTTTTAAAAAGAAATTTTAATGTCGCTTGTAAAAAATATTATATTGATTCATTATCAATAACAAATCTGTCAATCATTCGTTTTATAGAGAATCCCCTTGCAGATGTTTCGATATTTATGTAACATGACAATATTATCAAATTGGATATGACTTTTATGAGCCACACCAATAGTTTACTGATTAAGTAAATAATTGAGATAATCGCTGCGTAACTTCAAACTTCTTGGTATTAATCTCCCACTCACACGGGCTCAAGATTTTATTTTTTTTTTTTGGAACTATGTTCTTAATCACGCGATCGGCAAATAGGGGCTAGACATAAAAAATATATCCGATATTGACCGCTTGACAGTTTTTTAATAATTTATTATCTTGAAATATTAACAGTATGTACAATGAGGCAGCGGCTTTCCGTTTATGGTGTGCGATCCTTCTGTGGAAGATCGTCAAGTCAAAGTTCATCCCCGTCAGTATATTTTTTTAAATAAAAACATTTTTCAATTTTTTCATTTAAAAACACAAAAATTATAACGAAAAGAAAATAGTTCTTAATGATATAACCGGTATTTTTTAATTAAAAAGGGTGTCTAAAATTTTTTTGACCAAGGACAAAATTTCTTCGGTCTAAAGATTTTTCTTACCTAAACTAATTTCTCCTCGTTATTTATGTTTTCCTCCAAGAATATTTATGTTTTTATTAAAATGCTTGATTCAATCCTTTTTTCGGGGCATCAACTTTCCATTATTGTTCTCTTTGAGCAATATGAAGAATTTTATTTTGATTAAGGAAAAAATCATTTGAACGTAAATGCATGGGGTGCTTTTTCAGATATTTTATAATGACTTTACTTTTATCAATATCTGTCAAAATATTTACAAAAATTGAAATCTAGCACCACGCTTTATACAATAAATTGATTTCTTTCTCAATCATTCTATTTTTGTTTTTTTTATTGGAACTTTATTGGAATAGACAAAATGTTTTAATGCCATTGCAAGTAATATAATACATTTGTAAATAATTATCATGGATTTTTTATTTTTTTATATATTAATTTTAAAAATTAATATTGAATCACAAGTGTAAGTATTATGCATTATGGGTGAGGTTTGATTACAAATTCTAAATATTTATATTACATGACAATTTGTTAAAATTATTATTAATAATCATTTGATATGACATATTCAGGACAATAAAAAAAAGTATATAAATGACAATAGAATTATATATTGTATCTTTTTAAAATGACCTGGATAATTCTAATTCTGCTGTGTTCTGTCTGATCTGTGAGGGTTATAATTGACATTCTATAATCGATATTATATGTAAATGTGAAGATTTACGATTATAAAAATTTGAATTAATTAGTATATGATAATATACATTTCAAAGTATAACAAATTATACTTGAAAAAAGTAATTAAGGCCATTTCTTTTAGTGAATGTTTTATTTTTAGAAGAATTGAAATGTATTTAATGAAAAAGGTGTCTGTACCTACACGATAAGAAATGCATGACGTTTACTACAATGCTGTATCTATGTTAGCATAAGTATTATTACAGTATTGTATAGAGGTATTCACCAGAAGTATTGTGCGTATCACCAACCAGTACAGGCCTGACGCCCATACTGCATTAATGTGCCCGCCATAGCAATTGTCAATCTAACTGCAATGGTCAATCTTTCAATGGTTAGATAGCTGGCTACATTCCATGAAAATTTAAATCACCGCTAAAATATCGCCTACGGCTAAATAGCCGTAACTCTATTGGAACTTGATGACTGAGGTGGCAGTGTAAATACTTTTCATTAAGACATTTTTCTGTGAATCTTAATCCAAGTTATAATTTTGTTTACTTTCTACATATATTCTTTTTGGGCTATGAAGTTTTGCAATCCAATATCATACATTTTTTTTTACGAATGCTAAATAAACTGGTATCTTATTACACTAATTTTTTAGTGTATACAACCCTCTGTATAACGATAGACAATCAAATAGTCAAAGTTTATTCAGGTTATAAATTTCGATTTTTTGCCCCAATTCCTAGATCAGTTTTTTGTATTTTTAAAATACGTATTTTCGACTACCAAGTAGTCATCATCAGTAAGAATTAGCTAGTGAATGTTACTCTTTGCTAATTCTTACTGATGATGACTACTTGGTAGTCGAAAATACGTATTTTAAAAATACAAAAAACTGATCTAGGAATTGGGGCAAAAAATCGAAATTTATTTCGACATATCCTAGAGTTCTCATTTATTATCTTCGATAATATTTATATTTATTCAGGTTGTTTGACCAAATATACAAAATTGTGACTTAATGCTAATGTGTAAAATTTGATTGTTTAACTTACATACTAACAGAGCTTGAAAAAGTCTAAAATAATTAAGTAAACATTTCGAATCAATATATTTCTGATGTTTTCAATTATTCGGTAATATTTTAAACAATTGGAAAAATTAATATATAAATTGGATACGACACAATGCAAAAATTTTCTGGCCGACCAGTGCCAGTTTAAGATCAAAAAATTTTCAGATTTTATTTCCGAGAAAATGATAGAGCATCGGGGAAAACACATGTGGCATGTCTTCTTATTTGAAAATAATGAATAAAAAATACAAATAAAACAAAACAGGAATAAAATTGCAGACTGAATATTCTTCAAAGTGAATGTAAAATAGTTCAAAGAAAAACACATTAAATATATCCTTGCAAAAATTTTTTTATTCAAAAGTATCGTCATAAAAAATTAATAATTTATCAATTTTTAAAACAAAATAAAAATATTTAAAACCGTTAGATCATAATTTATAAAATAAATATTTGATATCCATCCGTTTTTTTGAATTATTGATTTTTAATGCAATAATAACATGTTATTAAACATCTATATTTAAATTTACTAATCAATATATTTTTTGTTAAATTATAAAAAAAAAAAAGATTTGTCAATGATTCATTTTACATTTAAAATATTTATTTTATAAAGATTTAAAAGATTAAACATTGATCTTAAAGGCTAATTCTAACTTAAACTTTTTGTCGTATTTATAATTTATTTCATCGAGTTTCATCAATATATAACTTCATTGATTATACGGCCAGAAGTTTTTGTGTGATTTAACTATACTTAATAACTTTTTCGTTGCTAAAATCACTGTAACTTTTTTTATATGGTTCAGAAAGTTTTTGGTACGAACAACCTTAAAATAATTAAATATCACTTTTTTTATTATTCGATAAATAGAGACCCTTTGAATAAAAAAGTGTTTCCTTATAAAAAAGCTAATTACTTTGATGGTACACATTTTTACAAAACTAAAAATTCAGTAGAAAAGAAAGCCAAAGATTATCCATTGCTGTTCTTATAATCTTAGTAGGTACTATGCAATGCTAAGTTAAAATATTAAGCTAGATTATAAAATTATTATTAATTAGCTACAATTTTCTACTTTTTAGTTCAATTTCGCTGAAAAAGCTTATTTTTTAATTTTTTTTAAATTTTATTTATAAATTTTGTAGAATCTTACCTGCTCTTCCACCATAATATACTTTTTTGGTTAATCATAAACCTTGAAGATCCTGATCTGGATAATCAGACAAAATTATTGTATTGTCGTTGATCCTTGGTAAGTGTGTGTGAAGTTTCAATCCAATCCGATGTTTTGAAGTGGATCAAAATCACATTCAAAGATTCCGTGTTATGTTAAGTTGGGTGCGATTATTATACGTGTTAAATAAATTTTTAATTTTCAAATGTAAAAATGAAACATTATTTTATATAAGTCCCTGCGGCTTTCAATAAACATTACTTATTTCACAAGAAAATCTTACAAAATATGTTGAAAAGTTTCTTAAAGTTTTTCAATGAAAAAGTAAAATATTTTTTCATTAGATCTTCGATGTCGGATTTATAAATAATAAGATTGATGAATAAAAAAGGCGTGTCAACTAAATTAAAATAAAAATTCTTTAATGTCGTGCTGCGTTCAATGAAATGTGAATAAATATTGTAATAAAATTTATGACGCTACATACTCGATTGCCTATTTTATAAATGTAAGAAAATTTTTTAAATACTAGAAAGAATGACCCTCTGTTAATTATACATTGATAAAACCTAGATAGAATCACTAACAGATATCTGCAAATATTTTTGCGTGTGTCTGATATTCTATCTAAAGCAATTTCGACTTGATACCATCAAAAGGATCACGCAATAAATTTTCATGAGTGAAAAATGGTTCCAAATTTTCAAGGTAAAAACACACAAAAAGGTTACAATCGTTTAAAATAAAATATTCAATCATAATCATTCGGTAATCGTCAGTCTTGTTGGTGATATTTTAGCTAAAAAAGCGAATATTTTTTTATAACGCTTATATCTCAAAAACGGTGAGGTGATGGGAAAAGATTCAAAAGGCAAAAATTGTTTAAAATCGTCCAAAATATCAGATACAATAAGTTTCAAGTAAAATATTTGATCGAAATAACACAATAACCGTTACTTTCGACAATATCAAATTTTCATCAAAATTAGCTTCTTCTTTTTTTTTTTTGTTTTGTTTTCAATCACTTGTACCTCCAAAACGGTAAGTTTTACAAAAAATGCTTAGAATACGTTTAAATATGAGAACCAATCTTTCTCACATTTTATGATTTTTCAGCAGAATTAGCTTAGGCGAACTTCTAAGAGCGCGTTCGCATAGTAAAAGCACACTTTTTAATCAATACAATGACTTTCTTCCACACACTCATACGAACATTTTGAGCCATCTTCCATAAAAAGTCATATTGTTCCATAGAAATGCAACCTTTTGACCTTTTTCCGGCTTTAGTCCTTACAGTATTAGGAGTGAATATTTAACAAACAAAAAATGACCATTACTTTTTATCTTAGCTATCTGTAAGGGGATGCTTAGCAATTTGTTTGCCTGTCAGGTTTCCATAATTTTTCTGTATGTACAATTTATCAATAAATACAACGATAAATTATTTCATCATGAAATAACCGATTTGGCTTGCCACGGGTAATTTGAATAGGGTATGCCACTATTTTTGAAAAAGTACTTCAAAATGTTGATTTTGCTAATAAAAAGGTACTAAAAATTTATTTCGGAAAAATGCACACGCTTTCTTGCCAAAAACTTAAATTAAATTTTAATCCTTTCATAAACTGTCAAAAACGGCATCCAATTTGATGACGTAATATGGGTATCACTTTAGGAAATAAAACAAATAAGTTTGACAGATATATATTCATAGACATCTAATTATAATAATTATAAATACTTATTATCTATGTATATATTATATCCAGCTGTCTACACTGGACTAACTGATGGTCTAGGACTATTGATTTGTTTTTGACTAACGATAATACCTTATTTAGATATAAAGACAAACTAAAAATAACGTCTTTTGTTACTTTAAATTCTTAATCAATCCAAAATTGTATTAAAAAATTTAAATAGAACAGTCAGAGATTAGACAAACTGAAAGGTAGATAGTTTAATGTATTTTATAACAAGGAAAGGCCTGGCTAGTAAATCAGATACAATTTATAATAATTACATTAATAAAATATAAAATAATCAAGGAATATACCTTTCACTGTACAACTATTTAAAATACAATTCCGTTAGAATTAGTTTGATAAATGTTATGAAGCTATGAAGAAGGAATTGTATAAATTTTATTTTCAAAAGAATACAGGCCAAGGTATTATTTATTCATTTTATTAAAACACATTAAATATAGTTAATATCAAATGTAATATATCAACTGTCGTACAAAAAATGTCGTCAAATATGTTTTGTATTTTTTTGCACTGAATGTCTATCTAAAGGTTGGTCTAAAACACCAAACGAAATTCGATAACTTTATTCCAAAAAACATCGTAAATTATTCTAATCGATAAAAAAATAATTGTACATTTAAAAAATTTAAAAAAAAAAAAACTACTTTATTTTTGCACATGGAGCATAGCTTAGTTACAACAAAAACTTAGTAACTTGTATACAAGGTGTTCCAAAAGTAGGGAGTGGCAGAACAATTAAAAGAAAGTTGAGTTTTAAGATAAAAAGTCTCTGGCAGTTTTCATTCGGATGATGCTTTAACACGTGCAAAAAAGATTTATTTCAACTTACTTTCAGACTGTTTTTTCCTTTGATATTAACAGAGAAATTTACGTTCCAAGTTCTAAAATTTAAAATTTGAATTTTTTTTCCAAATCATTAAATTTTAGAACTTTGAAGGTAGATTTATTTCTCTGAAATTATTGAAAAACTGGTCTGGCCGTTATTATGGAAAAAGTTTTAAAATTAAAGATGATAATTAACCGAACTCGTTAATGTCGGAGCAAAAAACGCGTTGCATAAGAATGCCTTTCCTTTATACACCTTTTTCTAATGCCTTTCACTTTTAGGACGTCCTGTATATAGAGTGGTCTGTTATTGTGTTTTTAAATTGAATGTTAAAAATATGTTTTATGAAGAGAAAATAATAAATCCTCATTGAACGTGAAGGTAAGGATAATAAAGAATTGATAATATTGTTCAAATGCTTTTGAATATCCGCTAAACCGCTTTTAAAAATCGAAATTTTGGAATTGCCTAGCTTCTATCGCATGAATTTTATCAATTTTGATGTCTTCAATAAATGTGTTGTGGGTTATTCTTTAGTACTTTGCTTCTCGGGTAAACTCAAAGTAAATAAGTCAATTGCAATAGTCTCAAATAGCATGATTTTGGTTCAAACTAAAAGCAACTCAAAAAAATTCAATTTGTAGACTATGAAAAAACGACCGTGGACAATTGGACAAAGGTATTTTTTATACATAAATGGAATATAATTAATTCATCTTTCATTTTAAGAATTTTAGGTTTTTCTTTAAAAATATTTTAGTTTTAATTTTTTTAGGTGGCCCAAAAACAGATTACCCACTATATATAAAGGTCATTGAAATTTGATTATATTACTTAATTGAGAAATCTTACTGAACATCTGTCTTTTGTGAGACACCTTCTATTGAATTTATTTAAATGAGCCGGTAATTTTCAAAAGCAATTACATTATTAAAAAATCATGATGTCTAATTTGAAATTTAGCTATTTTGTTTTGGCAATAATTTACAAAAAATTACATAGTGTTTATGGAAGGGCGTTATTAATTTAAAATAAAATATAGAAAACAATAGAATTTTTTTCAAAATATTTGCTCTTAGTTATTATTAAGTCAAAACGTGTCATAACAATGCTAATTTATGAGTTGTTTATATATAACATTTAAAAGTTATTTATAACAATTGAACTAAGTCTACATCAATGCTACTAAGTAAAGAAATTCAAATAAAGAAGTAAACACGAACTTTGTACAGGAAAGTTTTTACTATTCAAATTTACAAAACTCAATTTGAAAGATTTTAAACATTTTCAAGGCAAGAAAAAATGCATTCCTTCGACATGGTTGAAACGTAAAAGAAATAAGTGTTCCCTCACTATAAAAGGTTGGTCGGGAAACAGATGTGAAACCCTCTCAATAATTATTCAACATTATGGCGAATGCATTATGGGTTCTACTCACTTTTGTGGCAAAAAAATTTGATTAATTTACTTATGCGCACTTGCACCTGTAATAAGATCCATTTACAAGTTGGAAAAAGCGAATAACCTTTAAATGATGAAATGTTACACAAAAAAACACACACACACACACACACACACACACAAAGCTTGAGACTATTCCCCTGTTTTTCAAGATTTATTAAAGAAAAAAACATTCGAACTTGTCTCTCCGTCTGTAATAAAATCTAAGAAATATATGAAGAAAATTTTATGTGAATAATAACTCTATTTCCGTTGAGTTAGATTAGATTTCGTTCGAAACATGTTCGTATCGGCAGGCTTGTAACCCGGATATAAAATATAGCACAATTTTAGCGAGAATTTAGAAGTTCATTGAACTTTAAAGTTAAACATAAGTTTTTGATATTTTTCATGTTCAGTAGTTAAAATAATTAATAATTAATTTTTTGGCCTACGGAGTCATTTATAAGAAAAGAGAATGCGCTTTTAAATGCCAGTGACCACAAAAATGTTTCAGGTATATTACCATTATAAAAATAAAAATATACGCTGCTTATTCTATAAATATATCTGCTGTATTTAAAGCATGCAATTTTGTGGTCAACGAAATTTTTTTAAATAGAATTGTTGTTTCATTTAAAAATTATTCGAACAATATTCATTGTGGTCAACAATGTTTATTTTAATTATTATTTAAATTTTATGATTAACAAGATATTTTTGATAAAGTGACCATAAAAGATATTCAGAGACATACTTAATGAGAATTTATTTATTCTGAAATGAAAAAAGTGACAGTTTCCTTTACAATTTAAAACAGCATGCCAATTTCTTTAACAATTTAAAGCAGCGTATACTTACAATTCAACACCCTTCTGGAATCGAAATAATATATAATTACATTCAGAAAAACCCGAGAAAACATATCACTAATAGCATATGGCTAACCCACAAAATATATGAGTGCAAGCTCAAAATAAATATTATTTTTTACTTTAGAGAATTCTAAAATAAAATAATTTTGGAGATTGTTATTGAGTCCAAGACGATTGATGAAATCTCCTGAAAATGTTGAAAACCCGAAATAATAAAATTAACTTCAAAGTATGAAATTTAATTATCGAATAATATTTTATGCAAAATATGTTGCCAGATAAACAAAATAGACACAAAAGACACAAAATGACATTGCATAAAATAAATTTCGATTTTTTTCCCAATTTCTTAGATGTTTTGTATTATATAAATACATATTTCGACTACCAAGTAGTATGAATTAGTATGAATTAGTATGAATTAGTATGAATTAGTATGAATTAGTATGAATTAGCTAATCGTAGATACTCTTATTATTTGGTGGCGACGGTACACCAGATGGGTGTAATGGGAATAACGATTAGCTAATGCATACTAATGATGACTACTTGGTCATTGAGGCAAAAATCTAAATTTATTTCGAAATATCCTAGATTTCTCATTTATTTTCTTTGATAATATTTATATTCCATAAAATGGTACCCCATAGATACCATTAATTACTTGGATAATTAATAGAAAACAGAACGATGTGTCCGTTACATTTACTCTTCCAATAAAAAGAAATATTAAATATTATAAGAATAGAGTGTGAGTGCCTATACTAGCAATAAGTGAGAGTGTCCGCAGGAAAGAGAAAGAACACTTCCGAACTACCATATCTCTATGTATCATTTGAAGTTCTCTCGCGCACTCTATATATAATGCCTCTATAATATGGATAAACCCTCTTCTGGTTCTATGAAGTTACGTAATTAGTAAATTAAATCTGTTAAAAGACATCTACAATTAATTTTAACCGAAAATAGACGGCTATTTTGTAAAAAAAAAAAGATTCAGAAAATGACGTCAGATAGTGATCTCCTGAAATGCTAAAAGAGAACTTATATGTATAATTAGTTAATATTAAATACAGTGTTGTTTAATAAGTTTATGTGGTAACGTCTTTTTGGGCAATAAGTCTCACACTTTGAGTGGTAACATCTTTTTGGACAAGATTTCTTTTATTTACGTGGTAACATCTTATTGAACCAGCCCGTACAAAAAAACCTAACGAACTTTACTAATAAGTGTAATTTATTTCAAATAAAATTCTTGCAAACCACATTTAATGAATCATAAGCCTAAAACATAACTTGTTGACCTAAATTACGTCAACGAATCCTTGCAAAAAATCAAGAAAAATCACGCAATTTAAAGCATTGCATTTCGTTATCTATTTTATATATTGAAATTATTTCTAAAGTATCATATTTTTCACATAAAAACTAGGTCACGAAATTTGATAAATATATTTTTGCACTCAAAATCTATATTATTCAGAGTATGATTTTAAAATCATTCGTTTATGTTCATTTTCCTTGAATTCAATTTGTTCTTCAAATACAGTTTTCCTAATAAATGTTATATTCTACAATTTTATTGGTAAGTCAATTACAATCATATCTTATTTACTTGGTTTTATAAGCTAGGAATTAAAAAAATTTTTATCCACACTGTGTGTTTACAATGCAGACATTTTTCAGACACTGGCTGTCTGGTAAAATGCCTGAATACAAAGTGTTTAGTTTTTGGTTCAGTAATTTTTATTCATAGATATTTATGCTAAAATGTAGATTTATCTCATTGTTCCAATGGTTCACCATAGCAAAAATTTATTCTAAGATAGTGTTCAGGCGATAAAACAGTCCCTCTATATCCACAGGAACCGACCATCTTTATCCTGGACCAATTTTCCGTTCCTATAACATTTTGCTACTTGCTTTCTATCGGTTTCAACCAACTAAATTGCCAGAGATATAAAAACGTAAATATTTTAGGGTATTTAATATCAATTTTTTTTATCAATTTAAATTCCACGCCTTTGATCAAAAAAAGAACTTTCTTTCGGACAGTGGAGCGATCAGCACTAAACTTAAATTTTTTTAAATATTTATTCATTCGCAAAAGAAAACTTTGAGAATGCATAATCAATTTGATAGATGATTATTTGAAAAAGGTCTCTAATATTATACAGAATGTTCGATTTACATCTAGGCATATAAATGTCACGAGTATGACAGAATACATACGTTAAGCAATGCATCTAAGTGAGAGGTATTATATACATGTGTTGAAGCTTCGATATGCGTTGAGATAGTTGTACGGCGCTAGGAGAGTGGGAGTTTCTTAGTTGAATAGATGAATTACAACAGATAAGCCACGATACAAGTCACTTTTGCAATTTCATATAACACCTATAATACCTCTTACTTAATTGCATTGCTTAACGCATGTACTCTGTCATACTCGTGATACTTATATGCTTAGATGTAAATCGAACATTCTGTATATACGTTTTTTCTATAAATGATTCACGGTTTGTTGGGAATTAGTGTGTGGAAGCACCTGACGATGATAAATCTAGCAGTTGACTTTCTCTACTTTCGCACCACAGGCAAGAATAATTAATACCGATCTAGATTTTAACATACACATTATTGTTCTTAATTTAATTAATCAGTCAATCGAATATTCTTAAAAATTCGACTTGGATGACATTGTTTCGATAATAAATTTACTTATTCAACCTTAACATAGTAAATTTTATTTAAACAAATTAATATTTTTAGTAATAATTAAACCTATAAATAATTTTTTTTCTCTAAACAAGACGTTTCAATTTATATCATTATACTGGCGTACTGCCAACGAAAAAAAAAACTGTTTTACAGCAGTAATTTGACATGGAAAGTCGTCATATTATTATATATATGACATATTTTAAAGCATTAAAACTGATGTAATCAAAATAAAATTAGTGTTAAATTATTAAAATAAAATTATTATTTCTATAAGACAATTGATTCATTTTCTTGTGTTAAGTTTGCATAATATTTTATGCATAATTAGAACTTTCTAAGTCAAAAGTGTATTCATTTTCTTTTAAGAGTGTGTTTTGATCACCGAAATACCATATGGAGTGTAAGAGTGTTTGTAAATTTTAAAGCATGTAAATTATTTACTTTATAAGAATTAAAATTTTGCTTTAATTTTTATACCTTAAAAAGTTATTCTTCTAGCTTGGGAATGGTAGACGTTGCAATTAACTCAAATTGATTTTTAATTGGCCTTTGGCGCTACGATTAAAAAAAAAACTAAAAAAATTAAGAATAGAGTGCTTACTCAATTTGCAATTGAGACTTGCTAAAAGATAATAATAATAGTAATCGCCAGCGAAATGCTTTTATCATTCAGTAAAAATCATTTTTTTTTTTTCATAATAAAATTTTACGGCTGAAATGTATCTGAGTTACGTACCTTGCATGTCATATATTATATGCTCATAATCATAATATAAGCATCATTTTATTGTAAAATTGAATTGTTTAGAGAATGAAAACGAAAAAAGCCGACTGTCATGTGTTTGAATCTTTCAAGATCCTTTACGTGTTTTATTTTATAAAATAACATTTAAATCTTGCGTAAAATAAGTCAAAATTGGTTGATATGAATTTTTGCTTTATAGAAATGTCAAAATTGGCAGTTTCAAATAGGTTTTCCAATTTTTAAATAAATTTTTTTTAATGTTTTTGCAAAAATTAATTTTTTTTTTTTGTATTATGGAACAACAAAACGTATACGCCGGCATAGAATTGAAAACTTTTGCATTAAATGTATTTAAATTTAATCAGAAGTTGATTTTCAAAAAAAATTTTAACCAAACCAGTTGTTCTATAATACAAAAAAAATATTTTGGCAAAGAAATTTAAAAAAAAAATTATTAAAAATTGGAAAACCTATTTGAAACTGTCAAACTTTACATTTCTATAAAGCAAAAATTACCTTCAAATATCAAAGCATTTGGCACTATTATTGATGAGGTAGTTTTTAATAAAAGAAGTAAAATTTACAAAAATTCATTATACTAAGTCAATACAAAAAAAAAAAAACGAGATATGTCGTGGGACACCTGGTAGGAACTATGTGCGTTTCGTACAAATAACTGTGTTAATAATTAATTATAAATATTAGTTTTGTGTTAATTGTTGAGAGCTTTACTTTGTGGAACTCCATAATTAGGATTAGAAATAAAATTTCCAATTTACTTTGCTTAGTCCACTTTAATTTTTAAACGCTACCTTGCAAGTTTAGTGTAATTAGAGTCATTTAATTTTTTCTCTTTTGATACTTTTTATATTTCTGTGCATTGGTAATTCTGAAAAATTAATGTCTTAATTTAATAAGTCAAATACTTGTTTTATTGTTTAAAGAATTAAATATTATAGCTACTTTAACTTTATACTTTATGAATCAATTGTAATATTAGTTTAAAAAAGGCATATTTCAAATTTAGCAGTCAATCCAATGTACATTATCCACAATTTTTTTTATCAGGATATTTATTTTATTTTGATCAGGATATAAAATTTCTTCGCACTTAGTTTAAGCTATCTCTATTATGTTTAAATTCTGATAACCCACAGCTCATTTTTTTGAATGAAAAAACATAAATTTTGGACAAAAAATACAAATTGACAGATTGTAAAGTATTTTTGCTTATTCTCAAAATTCATGGCAAGCTGAATCGATTAGAAAAGTATTAATTCCCTAAATAGCCTACATGTCGGATTTTGGGGTCGTTTTTATTTATTGTACTGTTTTTCATTTAAACTCCCAACCAGCAAACAAATCAAAACGGGCGATAAGCAACATAGTTCCAATTCTTAATACAAAATATAACACAATATCAGACGAATTTTATTGGATAAAAATGTTAATTTGTCTGTCATATTTTCTATTAAATTAATTAACATAAACTGTAAATAAATATTCTAATATTAGCGGTGTGTTATTTATCGTCTTGTAAGAATGGCTCCTTAAAGGTACATTTTATGATATCAGAATGTAATTCGTTACTTTTTCTATGCTAGAAGGTGTGGAATATAGATTTTTTTAAACATATTAAAAACCATACAATTAACCCAAATTGATGTTTATCATTTTCAAAATAAAATGACACTATCAATAAGTATAAAACGATTTAAATTAATAAATTAGCAAGGCTAAGGATCTGATTTTATGTGCAAACTTTTAATAGTTCTTTCATCAGTGTAGCCTGTGTTGGTTTAATTTTGGATACAGTTTATTTTTAGTGAACGGAGTTAATATTCAGTTTGTGAAATTTTGATTTTAGTTAATGAAAAGGTTAGTTTAAATTAGTTTTACATACATCGGAAAAAGGGTTACGAAACCAGAAACTAATAACAATTTTCGAAAACTAAATTTTTTTTGAATAATTTATTAATAAAAGAATAATATTCTTGAAAGACTATTAACATTGTCAGAAAGGGAAAGTGAAATTGTTTGCGCTAGGAACGTTTAATTTTCTTCAAAAAGTATTGAATGATTTGTTCAGAGTTTATAAGAGAATGATTTTCCCAGCAACGATTTCTGTTTTCAATCCAAATTTGTAGTATGTTATATTCGAGAAAACAAAAATTCCTTGATAATACGCGTACTGTACCTAATCCTTATTATGAAATAAGCCTTAAAAACGGATTAAAATTTATCTTAATAACATAAATTTAATACTATAAGTCTAGGTAAGTTTAAAGTGCAGGTATGCTTTCTTTCTGGAAGATTTTTGGCGGATTTATTTATTTATTTTTTTTTAATAAAAAATTTGCTATTGTTTTTATCAGTAAAAACAATTTTTAGAAGTAGATTCATATTTCCTGTAAATATGATAATATTATTTATTTTTCATATCTGTCATATCTCTATTGTTTAAAAAAAAAATATTATTAACAATGTTAAAAATCGAGTCAAATGATTTGCAAAATCTTGCTTTGCAAAAAATATATTATTGAGAATAATTTAATTATATTATTCAGTTAGCAACAAAACATTATTAAATTAATTATTAAGTCATGTATTTCACCTCTTTTCTTGTAGGAACTCTTGTTTCATTACAAGATCTGATGATATTTATTAGATACGAGTCTAACAATACTTTGAGAAATGATAGAAATTAAAAATGAGAATTATTGGAAAACTGTAAATATTTTCATGGTATAAATTCATATTTTTTACGCAGTAATGTTCCGAATGTGAAGTTTGTGCAGATCAAATGATATTCACTTCATCTTTATAATCATTTTGACAAGTTTCACTCTTTTCATGTTACGAAACCAGATTTTGCAAGTATTTTCCATACCCATTTCAAGAAAAACCTCTTTATTATTTAATGAAGATTTTTTTAACCCGGAACTAAAAAAAGGGGGTGTTATAAGCTTGACCGCTATGTGTGTTCATCTGTTTGTCTGCCTGTGGCATTGTAGCACCTAAATGGATGAACCGATTTTGATTTTCTTTGTTTAGTTTGAAAGATAATTTAATGGAGAGTGTTCTTAGCTATGTTTCAAATGCAACATCGACAAAAATTAAAAGAAAACTGCATTTTTCAAGTCGTCAGATAATGATTATTAACGTTTTATCCGAGTGTGGTAACTTAACAGTTAATTTCTAATTCAATTGTCGCCCTCTTAGCTGAGACAAAAAGGACGTTCCACTATTGAGATCCTTTGTAGAGGATAATGTTTTTAAGTTAAGTATAATTCAGCAACTCGATTTCATTAAAATCGAACTAGTTGAAATATTCTAAGTGTACTTATCACATGTAATAGTATAGTAATAACACTTAGAATGTTCTAACTCTTGTTTTTTAACTCCCGAGCTTACAAAAAGGGGCGTTATAAGTTTGACCGCTGTGTGTGTGTGTCTGTCTGTCTGTCTGTCTGCCTGTGACATCGTAGCGCTTAAACGGAAGAACCATTTTTAAATTTCTTGGTTTTGTTTGAAAGGTAATTTAACTAAGAGATTTCTTAGCTATGTTTCCAGTACGAGTTTAGTTTACATACCCGAAAAATTTGTCGGGGTTTTTTAAATTTTGTAAATTTCACTTGTTTAATGACATAGAATCATGGACTAGAGTATACATAAACATTTCTAGAGGTGTATTTTTTTATCAAGTTCTTTGTATAATCGAGTTGCTTGTTAATGACAACTTTTCATTGTATTTTGTAAATTATCAAAAAAATTGTGAAGGTTTCAGCTGACTATAAGTTGATTGTTTTAATAAAAATTTACAAACAATTTGGAGCATTAAATAAGTATTGTACTTTGTAACTATTTTAAAATTTCCTGAAATGATCAGACGGTATCCTGCCGATAATTTTATTTGATTTACAAAAATAATTTCATAAACAACTAATACCTCAGACTGTTGCTTACTGTTCAATTGTATTTTTGTTTTTGTAATGTATTTTAATTTAGATAAGTTAATATTTATATTTTTATTATTCGTTGTAATTAACTTGTAAAATATGTAAAGATAATAAAATATAAATGTTTTAGGCGTGTGATAGAATGATGTCATCCATTACTGACTGAATGAAGTTTATTAAATATATGACAAAATAAATGTTCTAAGAAACTAACTAACTCAATGTTATAATTAAATGAGATTCAAATCGCCTTTTAAAAACCTTGTAGCCGTAGGTATTTGTGATATTCTAAAGTTTATTATGTTGCTCTCAGCTGTGTTACAATAAATTTATTACATAAATGTAATTCATATGGGTATATTCGTCTTGCATTGAATTTTGCGTCGGATAATACTTTTAATTTCGATTTTGAACTGAGAGATGTAATTTTTGAAACAATAAAAGGGAAATAGTTTTGTATAAATCATAATTTTAATAGGATTTTGATACCTTTACGAACGTAGTCGAAAATAATTATATTCCCCCAGACATGTATTCTTCTGTAAAATGTAAGAAGAATCTACTTATTTAAAATATAATTAATTTGATTAACATAATTTTTGGAACGAGAGCTGGGAACGTTTCCAAGACTTAATTTTAGGACGACTTCTTAATATTGTAATTACATAGTTAGGTATTGATTAGGTTAATATAGCAACTGAATTTGTATCTGGGAGACTAAAATTATACATACTGTGTCCAAAAAATAAGGTGACATTTGAATTTAAACTGCGCGCGTTTGTTATGCATTATGAATTCCTTCCGCCCGGCTAAACAGTCAAAAGGAATATTACTTGAACGTTATGCGTCATTTGCGTAATGCTATCCGCCTAAAAAGGTCGGAATTGTCGAAAAACAATTCATGGTTTTTACACCACGCTAATGCACCATCCTATACCGCACCCATAATTCGTGATCATCTTGTCAAAAACTCAACCCATATCGTTCCGCAACCACCGTATTCACTTGATTTGGCGCCGTGCGATTTCTGGCTGTTCAGCATGTTCGAAAGACCGTTCCGGGGACACCATTTTGATACAATAGAGGAGATTCAATACGCAGCAAAGACGGAACTGAAGGCAATCCCGGAAAGTGACTACAACCAGTGTTTCAAAGATTGGAAAATTCATTGGCATAAGTGCATGGCATCGGGAGGGGGGGATTACTTTGAAGGGGATGAAATTGATTTGGAAGAATAAATAAAGAATTTTCAAAATAAATACCATGTCACCTTATTTTTTGGGCACATAGTTTGATTATAATATTCGAATTAGCGCTATTTTAAAATTAAAAGCCGAGTGTTAAAAAAAAATTAAAAGCCGAGTGTTTTTTTGAATTATCAGAATTTTATCTAGCGGGGTGAATCTAAACAACGGGAAAAATATATGGCTGTTACAATTTTTAATGCTAAAAGAACATGAAAAAACATTTTCTTCAAAATATTTTAAAATAAGCAATTTTCAACTGTATAGAAGATTTGTGTCTGGTAGACACACACAGCTTTTATACCATCCCAGCTCTTATACCATTCGAAGTTTTTGTTTTAATAAAACTTTTAAACATTAATGTGAAAATGACTTGCCTCCAATAAATTATAACAAAATTTTAGGCACAATCAAATCCTCGTAGTATTAACTGTCAACTTTTTGATGATACCTATACATTAGGTAGGTACTATTATCGACCTAAAAATTATGAAACAATTGCGATTTGAGATTTTTATAAAAAGTGATTATAAAAATAAAACTCTCATTTGGATTTTCGCACCTTTCGAAATAGATTGAATTTCCCTACTTAATTTTAATAAAGTATTGAAAAATTTTAATTTTTTAAGAAAATTATAGTTTTTTTGTAATGTTTACGTCTAGATTTCAATTTATTTCTGACTCTTCTACGAAATTTACTTTTCAAATTTCTAGGTTTTAGCAATGTTCTAGAACTATTAACTAGTATTTATGTCTACCGTTAAATATTTACAGCTTATCAATATAGAGCAATGCTAATTTTTTCAACTTGTTTTTCATAACAGCTTTGATAATATTTTTTGACTTTTTCAACATTTATTATCATTTTTTTAAACATATTATCAGTTTATTAATCAAATAATATTATCAATTTTAAATTTTAATCAATGACAAAAGCAATCACTCATTCATTGAAATAAAAAATTCAGTGTTTGTAAACATGTAATTTGATTTGTTTACGAATTTCCTAGAAATCAAATGAGGTAGTATTTATTTTTTTACATATCAATCTATAATCGCATTCCATGCCGGGGTATGATATAAAGTAGGATTAGTGTAATTACGAAACACATTTTTTTCCTGTAGACAAGACAAATTAATTACTTATCAATTAAATATTTTTCAACGATAATGCATACATTTTCCTTAAAGGCTTAGATTGAGTATTTGATTACTTTTTTTTTAAAGTCACTGTGAAGTGAAGTCACGCGATGTTTTCCTGTTTTTAATAGTAAATCAGAGTAAGTTATAGCAGTCATAGAAATTTTAATTTTCCAGATATATAAGAGTAACTTTAGTGCAATGTAGTATATTGCAGTATCCAAAGAAAATTAATTTTCCTTTTTCATTTACAAATACAAATATTCACCTGAATTCAGAACATTTAGATTGTGTGACTTTACAATGTAATGATAGAAAAATCAATATAAATATGATGGCAGCGTTGGAAAAGTTAGTGATTTCACAACTTTTTCTTGATCTTAAATTTTTAATTAACCACACAGAAAACTGTTATTTATCACTAAACTTTACTGTGAACAAATTTAACATTTGCTAGTTATTGAATTTTAATTAAATAGAAAACTTGCATTATTTTTTTTTAACGACAAACTCATAATGAAAGAATAATTCATCTAAAGTATATTTAAGTAATTTTTTTAAAATTGATAATTTCATTTTGTTATTAATTATTAATAAAAAAAAATTGTAATATTTTTTAATAAAAAAACGGTAGTGACGTATTTACACCCGGGGAGGCTGTGAGCCAATTGAAATCTCGCTAAATTTACATTTTTCAATTGGTTTCTATGGAAAATTACATTTAATTAGACAAACCATTTATCATTCTGCATGTTATATAATCATTTCTCCATGCGATGGCGTTGCTAAAACGATGTGCTGACGTCGCTTTCGTTTGAATTTATAGTTTAGAAAAAACCTTTTTCAATTGTTCAATTATACGAAATCAAATCAATGGAAAAAAAATTTTTTTTTTTTCCTAGCAAGTTTTGAAATAAAAAATTAAAAAACATGCGACTTTTCTGTTAAAATAAATACAAAAGTGTAATGATTTTCCTAAAAAGCTCACGGCGACCTAATAACAATAAAGTGATTATTAGAATTAAAGTCTGCCAATTTTTTTCAATTCAATAGAAGTCAATTTTATTTTACAGACTATTCAAACTATAACCTCAACAATCAACGAATTGTAAACATGTTTTTGACTACTACCAATATTTCACGTGAATAATTAATTACCTATAATTTATTGTACATGAATATAAATTGAATAATATTTGATTTGTATTTTTTAGTAATTTAAATTAAAATTAATCATTGACATAATGTAAGTAATAAATAACATATTTATAAATTAATAATTGGTATAAGGTAATTAAATGAACATTACTTTATTACTTACTATAAGTAATAAGTAATAATAAGAGTCACATGTTTAATTTTCAAATAAATTACTGTGTATGAACTTAATCAGGTCGGTATATTATGATTTTTTTATATTACTATACAAGTCAAAAAATTATTAATTGTACGATCTGATATATTTATGATCAGTAGCGAAAAAATTATTATAATTGGTTTTATATTGCATTTCGCATTCATATAGGTGTCGAATTTATATTTGCCTTAATTTCTAAATTTTATTTTTATTATCTATAGCCATGATACTGAGTCGCAGCCCATGACACGGTTCTTTAAAGATTGCCAATTATCTTCAAAATAAGGGAAAATAACAACTAACCTAGTTAATTGCTTAAATACTTTTCATACTCTATTGGTACCAATGTTTGAACTATTTAGAATTATTAAAACTGCAAACTTACAGAAATTGATATATAGAAATATTTTGAGCAAAAATTTTGACGAATTTATAGAAGGATTTAAATTGGCACAAGTTTGCCATAGTTTTCGAACTCAAAGTCACTTTTGAATTCGATATAGCACTTTGTAAAAATCGGCGTCTCTATTTTTCAGCTGTCGTATTCAAAGATGCTAGAAATTTACCAATAAGACGATTTTATGATGACCTTAACAAAAGGAATTTTTTTCCAATTTTTTTAAGAATCGTAAAACACGTCATTACAAATTTTTTTGCCTACTTTCAAAATTGGCTTTTTAGGTTATACATTTCATTTAAGGTATTTTCAGCATAAAAGCACTTGTCGATAGATATTTTGGAATATTTTTTTCACAGACCCAGAATAATGTTAACTGTAAGATCCCGAAGTTGTAGTTTCTGGCTGTTTAGATCGCGAGGTAGTCAGCTGCAATTTTCGCGATTTCGAGGGTCAAAGCAGATAAAACACACTGTCCTTCCAGCTATTTTGTACGATATTGAAAATTTATCTCGACAGAATTGAAAAAAAGTAGGACAGATGAAAGGAATGTTTAAAAAAACAATTAGCACCACGTCGTTTTGTTTTCGAGATATTAATTTTGGCGTAAATTGTCAAATTTGTTAACTTAGGTATAAATTATCTCGTGTTTTAAACGGTAAAATTCCTGAATTTTGGGATTTAATAGTAAGCCCTATTCTAAGGCTGAACAAAAATTCGGTAAATTCTGTCGAAAAGTGCGTGTTACCATAGTTTTAGCATAGGAACTGGAAATACCTAAAAACTAAAAAAAAGTATGAAAGATATTAAATATGGTAGAAGGGAAGGTAAATCAGATCATGCTTGCCATTAAAATGTAGTATTTCCATCCGATTTACATACATCATTAGTATTCTTCTTAACATGCCCTTTCATCTAAACCCATATCTTGGGAGTGTAGAATGACTGTCATATTGACCATTACGATACAGCAAAAGCATAAACAGGCGCAGTTTAAACTTATAACATTCTTTCTTTTTACGATTGAAGAGACAAAAAATTATCTCAATTATACTTTCAGCTTTTATGAGAGGTGTAGAACTTATTCGTTTCATAAGTGTTTTATTACCTAATCTAATATTAAATTTTGTACGCTTTCGAACCCCATTCCGTAAAGATTTAAATAGGTATATTCCACTTCTTTATTGGTGACGTAATAATTTAATTTGCATTAATATATTTTGCAAAATGACATCTCTACAAGAGTACAAACTTCTATATAATAGAGTTAATTATCCGTTGTAAAGTAATTTTTCAATTGAACGTAGGCGATTTTAATATACAATTGAAAGTTTTTTTTTTTTTTTTTAAATAATATTTCTAAAGCGTATATTTACTAATACTAAATAAAGATGTACTTAAGTGACTTATTGAAGTCACTGAGTACCTTAAATGATGTGACCATTTAGTTCATTTTATTTAATCAAATGTGAAACGTCGTTTTTTAATCGCAATGAATGTTATTTGTTTTATTCGAACGAAAAAACGAGAACAAAATTAATTTATACGAGTAAATATATATCGATTTTGAAATTACCATTTTGAATTTACAAATTATTGTGAGTAGATTTCTGTGCAAGTGTTTAGTGAAAATAGAGAGAACATTCTTTGTTCTGTACTACAAAATTTTCTTATTTCCAAAAAGTGATTAAATAATTCATATCAATTTTCTAATGTGCTCGTGCTTAAAAAAATGATAAATTAAATTAAAAAGTACGTAATCGTTTTCGAGGTCAAAAATATTTATCTGAAATGTAAATATTATTAATACTGGCCATAATTCTTGAGACATCTAATGATTCAGAAGTTCGATAGTTAACAGTTCGTGAAAAGTGTGTCCTTTCCCTGAAAATTTTCGACTTCTTGTATCACCCCTGCTACCACAATCTGGATAATCTAATCGTGACCAAAAAAACTATCAAAAATTGCTACAAATCGACCAAAAATCAGTATGTTATGCCGGCGTTTTTTTTATGGTTGCGTAAAGACCATTCCTCTTCATGATATAAATGAGACTAGATCAAGTGCAGACATGGGCGAGTTATTTTAAGTCGAAGTCACCATTGTTATAACTTTATTGTGTGCCATAAACTTTATTATGTGTCTCTTTCCAAGTCCGCATTGCTCATAGAGGAGGAAACGAGACGGGTATACGACTCTTTTACCTATCTCAGTTTTTCTTATAGTAATGAGATAGGTTGAATACAAATTTTGGCTCTCTGTCTTACTCGTATTTTTGGTAGTCACTGGTTATGACTGTCTTACTCGTTTGTTAGTTACAGAAGTCTGAGGGATTTCTCCAAGCCACGTTTGCCCATGCTTGCTGTATATGATGTTCTAAATATAAACACGTCTCACTCATTCAAGTGGTAACATTTTTTTAATCCACATATCTTCATTTACTTGGTAACATCATATTGAACATCCCTGTGTAATGTTTATTTCTATCAAATCTTAATTTTTGCTAGCCTTCAATTAGCAAGGATTCGAATATAATTTTTGAAATGATTAAGGGAATCAATTCTATATATTTATGCATGGTTTTGAAATAAAAAAGAGAAATTAGATTTTTATAAAAAAAAAAACAATTTTTTCCATTGATTGAGCTCCTGATTAATATAATCTTATTGATTTTCCACTACCATAAATAATTGGGTTCAATTGCGAAGAAATTAGTATCATGAAGAAGACTTTTTTTCCGGGAGTAATTCATGTCAAAGCAAACAAGCGGTTTGCACATCGCCGTACGAATAAAACATAAATATTTTTAATTGGATTCGCAGATTTTCAAATATCGAAATTGTATGGAAATTAAAACCTTAATGAATGAAAATTTTAAACAAATAATGATTTTTAAGATTATTCAGAAAAAATATCAGATTTTATAATGGGCTAGTAGCGAAAAAATGTAAAGAAACCTTAATAACCTTGAGACGATAGTAATTCTTAAGTAAACTTTCAATAAAACAACTCCCATGCCAACTTAAATAATGTTTCGCAATAATTCAAATTCATTACTGCAAATAAAAATGGTTAAAAAAAAAGATAATGTTCAAAGAATTGAGACTAAATATATTGTAAAAAATTAAAATTATCATTTAAAAATACTAGGGACGAATATCGAGAGATTTTTTTTCTTCTTATAATTTTAAAACTGTGCTAAAATCTTTTTTAAATCGCCTGTTTAGTTTAGTCACAAAACCTGCACAAAATTGGCTTCTTAATGTTTTACGTCTAATGGAAAAATTGTGTTATTTTTGTAATTAAAAAACGAATCGTGAATTTTTTTGAAGCTTTCATAAGTGATTTTTCCTACATAACAAATATTGTGTACCAGTTTAGAACAAATCATCCGTTTCATATTCATTAAAATCATCATGTAAGGGTTCAATTATAAAAGCTGCTAGTTCGTCATGTGTAGCTGTGGAATCCTGATAGACCTACCCTTTTTATAGGTTATCATCTTGAAATACTAATAGTATTCTTAATCCGGCCGTGGTCTTGTGGTTATGGTGCCCGCTACTCATGCGCTAGTTCGAAACCTATTTATAGTATTAGAAAAATAAATAAAAATATTCAAATTAAAAGTTCATGAACACATTTCGCTCTTTTTTTTTTTAAATCTCTGCAGTTCAAAATAAAATCACACAAATGCTGGCTTTCTTGGTATAGTTCACCCCAAGAATAAATTTCGCTTGCAACACAAAAAATTAAAATCATTCTTATTTATGTTTTTTATCTGATAAAAATATTCCTCAACCTTAAATCTATGATAAAATGATTTTGAAATAAATGTGTCATACTTCAAAATGCAAGTTCTATCTTTATGCCTTTTAGTGATTAACATTAATCCAACTATTAAGTTCTTACAGCAAACTTCTAATCATGATTAATATTAATTTTATTTTAATGAGTTAATTATCCAATTATATATAGACAAAGCTTTTTATGTGTCATTATTTAGCAAAGTTAGAATAAAATGAATGTAATTTTCTGAACGGATTTATATTTTAATAATATTTTTACAGCACCTATTATTTCTCTCATAACATAAGTCACATTGGAATTATAGAAGATGCTGTAAAGCAGCTGAAAGACGCCGGAAGGCATGGTAGCTACCTTGGACTTACGCTTGGAATTGACTGATAAACTTAGTTAATACAATAGTTAATTTCAAACAAGTGAAACTTACAAAATTTAAAAAATCCCCTACAAATTTTTCGGGTACGAAATCCTAAACTCGCATTTGAAATATATCTAAGAACACTCTTCATTAAATTGCCTTTTTCCTTAAATCCTATCCAAACTGAGCCAATTTGGAAGATTATCGCCAATTTTTAGTTTCTTCGGGTATGAAACCCTAAATTTTCACTTGAAACATAGCCAAGAACACTCTCCATTAAATTACCTTTCAAACAAAAACCAAAAAAATCAAAATAGGTTCATCCATTTTCATGCTACAATGCCACAGACAGACAGACAGACAGACACACATACCGATCAAACTTATAACAGCCCTTTTTAGTTCGGGGGTTAAGAACACTGTAAAGTGATCTTAGAATCATCAAAAATATGATTCTGATAATATTTGAAGTGTTTGTGATAAATTTTGGATGTCCGCTGGTTAATGAGAATTGCTAATAATGTACGCTTAATCTTTCATCCTGCCAACTAAAATCTAAGTGGTTTATTTTTAAAAATAAACTTGATGTATGGAAATGCTGAAACAATATGCATAGAGCGAGAATAAAATACAAGAATCATGAATCGTGTATAACTGATAAATACAGAACAAATACGATAAGATGAAATCATACGATAATTTATGAAAAATATTTTAATTGAATTAATTGAAATTGAAAACAGTTAATTTCTTTCAAACTATAATATTCATATTAATTAGCAATATTATAAATTAATAATTTGTTTACTTAGTAGATTAAATGATAAACAGAATTTTTTTAATTGATTTATTATAGTCTGGTTCCCCTCCATAAACTTTATTCTAAAATAAAAAAACAATAAAGGTGTTATTTACAGAAAAATATAATTAATAAATATATTTTTCATTCATGACCCAGTCCATGATTCATGAACAACGAGGAATAGGAAATTTGATACTACAGGCAGATTACACCAAAACACGAATATGTACCCGGCCATATCTGCATGAATCTCTGACCATATCTACTTATTTAGTTGTGCCTTTGGAGATATTGTACCATAATAAAACAAATTTGATAGCCTCATCATTCTGTACAAAAATGAATAGAAATTATTTGCTGCAATCACACCAAAACGACAATTCACTGGTTTCTTAACACAACCTATACATTGCGTCTTTGGAGACATTCTATAATGAATAAAAACTGATTATTACAGATCATCACACCCAAATGATGATCCATTGGTTCCCTGATTTTATATACACGAGCGTATGTATAGGTGTACCTTCAGATACATTGTATCAATAAAAAAATTTGGTACTTAGCAGGCGGTTTTTTTTTTGTTAATAGCATTTAATATCTAAAATTCTTTTATCATAAATACAAAAATTTGGGACTAATATTTATCAAAATTACGTGTTTGATGCTTAAATATTATGTCAAAAATACCTCTGATAAAATTCACGATAGTAAATTTTGATTCTTTTATAACTCGCTGCTCAGAATGAACGCTTTAGTCAACGTTAATTTACATTAAACAAGTATTTATGAAGTTATGAAACTGTTACCAGCATTTTACAATAAATTTTTTCAATTCTATTAAACATTTCAAACACCTAAACTAATATACAGTCAAAATTTAATGACATCGACTATAACGAACGAACCAATTATAACGACGAAATGGAAATTTTCCGTCCTAAATTCTGTATAAACACATATATGAATTAAGGGCTATAACGGCTGTAGCGACAAATTTTCTTTACAATTATAGGTCGACACATCGGCTATAACTTTTTTTTTACATGTACTACATATATATTTCCATTAAAACAAAACAACATTAAAATATTATTTTGAACCTTATTAACTCCTTATTAACTATTATAGTTATAGTGACCAATTATTATTGGAATCAGTTATAACGACAAGCATGTGTACTGTCTGTCATACACATACTCTCACTTTGATATAAATATTTACATATTGCCTATTCGTTGTGTGCGTAGTCATGGTAGGGACAATAAAATCGATGCCAGCGCTTCCAGTGAAAAATTTTGGCGATAAAGGAGGTTGTTATGACTAATTTGCAATTCTTTACATGTAAATGTTATAGAAATGTCAAATTAAAATTATTGAAAAACACTAATTAATTAAACTTAATGCATACAAAATTGTGAAAATAAGAAATCAAATTGCATAAATATTATTATTTAAATATAAGTTCATAAATGCAATACATACAATAAAACTCACACACGGTGCGAATAGCGACCACAATTGATGGCCCCTTCATTGTCGGCATAAATGATTTTGGCTGTATTTCTGTTGTAGGTGAATTTAAAATTTGTATTCAAAATATTGAGTATTATAGGTTTTGTTATTTTCTCAACGAGAAAAAAAAACGCTAGGCAAAAAGCTGGTATTCTGTGTTGAACCAATATTAAACTGTTACTCAATATCGAATGAAAATCATGATTTCATTATCCCTAGTATAATATAAATGCGAAAGTAAGCATGTTTGTTTGTTTGTAACGCTTTCACGCTAAAACTAGCGAATGGTTTTTAATGAAACTGTACAGCAATATAGCAGCTCATACTTCAGAATAACACATGAGATATAATTTATAAAGTTATTTTATTAATTCCTATTAATAAAAAAAAAATTAAAAAAATAAAAATTTATTTAATTTGGCATTACCATAAATTACAGATTTATGTAAAAATAGTCAATATAAATTATTTCACGGCCACCTTTCCTTATGTACTCAATGAGTAATTACGACTATTATACATTTAAAAAAATAGAAAACCATACATATACTTTACCTGTGTAAAATAATCCTTACCATTATTTCGAGTGTTATAGAAAGGGGATAAGCGGGGGCAATCTACTTTTAAAACCAGCTTTACTTTTCAACCCAGCGAAGCGGGTGGGTATCACTATAGTATTTACATATTGCTTATAGCGGCTACGATTGTTTGTCCCTTCGTTGTCGTCATAAATGATTTTGACTGTATTTATATTATAGGTGAATTTAAAATTTGTGTTCAATATATTGAGTATAAGGTTTTGTTATTTTCTCAACGAGAAAAAAAACGCTAAACAAAAAACTGGTATTCTGTGTTGTACCAACATTACTCAATATCGAATAAAAATCATGATTTCATTATTTTTGTATAAATCCAAAAACAATATTATCTAAAATGTACAATAAAAAATATTTGTGAAGACGTTTAAAAATAAGAATTCCGTTAAATATATCCCATATAATAAAAAGAAAAATAAGAATAAGTATATTTTTTTTAACAAAATGAAATAATCACATATTATTTTATATTGAGAGGTTTTATCTATGAAATGTAATAAATAACCAATGTTATCAATGTCAATAGACTAATGACGACGATACTATATTATATACTATACATTGTGTACACTTGGTTCAATAAAAATTGATTCAATATAATTTTTAAGCTATTTATATTATTCGATAAATTGTTAGAAATCTAGCATACCTACTCTTAAAAACTTACTTTCGAACGGATTTTCGATTTCGAATTAATTTTATAATATGCAAGCGAGCCAGGTTTCTAAAAAAGGTTTCTCAGAACAATTTCATTTATTCAACGAATCTTAGTAATAATAGTAGCATTATTAAGCTCGGTAATTCTTTGGCATCTACAGTTTATTTATAGTTTAACTGATTCTTTCTAATTTGTTTGTCCGATTATCCTGATCGGAATCTTCAGGATTAACATCTAACTAAAAATTTCATAATATTAATAAATAATAGTTTAAAAGTAAGATATTTTATTATCTTACTTTTTTAAGGATGGTCCGACTATTTAAGCAAAAAAATTAAACATTGGTCTTATGGGAAAACGGTAAATGGATCATATGTTGAAAAAAAACTATTTGAATTTAAGTTAAAACCTAAATAAATTATTGAAAACAAAAAAAACTACGACTAATTGATGATAGATACATTTATATATAAATATTATATATTTATTTATTAGGCTTATTTTGAACTTTGACGATGAATTTTGTTATAACTTCACGAATGTAGACGAAAAATAAGAATAAAGTTTTTCGATATCTGCTTATGCGGTTTTCGCAATATCGAAAGCTATATAAATAAACAAAATTTTCGATATTTTGAAAATTATTCTAGATATCGGAAAATATAATAAGTAGTCTAAGTAGTGTTGGCTCATTACAATTTTTTATTTTATACAATTTGGTTTGTTTTTTTTTCGAAATACTTCGTATAAAGGTTTTTACGCATATGATTGGTACCAAGAAGCTTAATAGGGAAATCTCTGTGAGGATAACGTGTATTCAAAAGTATTCTCTCAAAACAATGCAATTAAAGAGGTGATATTACATGCCTTGCTACTAATTTTAAACTTATTAATGGAACTTGTAAAACTTTGTTTTAGTGTAAACAAATAGATTAATTCTTTATGAAAGTTTCAAAAGCATTGTGACAAAAAAATTTACAGTTCAATCAAATTTTCTTGTACTAAGTTGTACATGTATATACAAATAATAAAATTATACTTATTAAAATACAATTACAAGCAGTATACGGTCTAAGTACATCAAATAATATGTAAGAGATCGCACGGCTTAACTCGTTTAATAATAAATATTTATTAGTACCTGTATTAAATAATCACACACAAAAACGAGGATTATCTACATGTGTCAATTATGACATACGCACCGCTTGCAAAGTCACTCGTGTACTAAGGCCAAAAATATTATATGCGCGTGAATATGATCAAATATTACAATTAAAAAAATTCATTTACTTTTTAAAAGTATTTTTGATTCTCAAGAAACAAGTGTCTCCCAATTCAGTGAAACAACAGTGTAATTTTTTATGAAATGTTAATGCCTAAATGTATGAATTTGTGACTCAAATTGAGTATCGTTTTTAAATAAAAAGTTTAGTGTCATAAGCATTGTTTACGACAACGCGTTTTTAAATTTTTGTGTAAGTAAATTAAAATTCTGTGTTCCTGAGTTTTAAAAACTTCCAAGCTTACGTGTTTCATTATTTAGGTGTAAATTTAACATTTTCTAAGAGCTGAACAAAAAAATGATACTTTAGGTTCTACAACATTAAAGTTGAAACGATAGATAAAAGTTTACAAAAAACAGGAATTAAAGTTTATATCTCGACATATTAGTTTTCTCAATTTTAATAGATCAGCTTGATATAATCAGTGATAGATCCACAGGAATTAGTTAATATTAATTAGTGTTAATTTTATAATAAATGTCACCCCCTACTCTTATTATTATGTCATAACAGTTATCATTTTTAATTTTACAATTTCGGATTGAATTATCAATGAAGCAATATCTGGTTGATTTAGATTGGGTTTCAAATTGGTAAATAATATATATGCACGTGCATGCAACTGGACTGTTTTTTATAATATAGAGATAATATTACCTGTTTTAACTTCTAAGCAGATGTAAAAATATCAAATTTTTATGACATTTTATCATTCCATATAATCGTTAGTACGGGGTAAAATTACTTGTTCCTTACTGCGATCTCGAATCGAATAGTATATCGTGTGAGAAGTTATTAATTATGTACGAGAGGAGGGCTTTTACCACTTGGATGGGTAGTTAGGAAGGTATTTGCCAAGCCTGCCAAGGTATTTGCCAAAAAATTGTTCCTTTTTTCATGGAAAACAAAGCTCTTTACAATTCGTTTGAAGGCATCTATAAAATGTAATTAGTTTTGAATCTTCTGGCTCTTTAAAATTTCAGTTGTGACTCTTTAAAATGGTGCTCTTAAAAGTTTCTATTTGGACTAACTTGTAACAAAACAAACAAATATTAAGATTTCTGTTTAAAAATAAACAAACAGCTCAGCTCTCTAAGTTCATATGGTCACGGTAACACTGATTTGTACAGCATTTTCAGCTCGATGAAATATATCCTATACATTCTGTGTAGACGTTCCTGAAGTATTGAGATGTCGTTCCATCACTTCGTTGGATGTGTAAAAGAACATTTGTTCAGATATTTTTTTCCACTAATATTATGGGCACGAAATGAAGATATGTTAAGGTCGACCTGAAGTTGGATTGCAAAATAGTTTCGTATAAAATTATCACTGACCTCACTACAGTACTATTTTGATGATAGTTTTGATTATATTTATTAGATGTGATTTAATTCTTGTAAACCGAGTTTTGGAAACTTAGCTATAAAAAGTTCTCAAGTCGGTACGATTGTTTTGGGGCTACGATGCCACTGAGAAACACACAGACGCACAGATAAACACTTTAAACTTATAACACCCCTTCTTAAATCAATATCAAAGTGATGAGACTCTTAGAGAGCTATCATTTTTTTAAGATATTTTAATTATAGTTGAAATATTTGAGTTGAATTTATTCTTTTGAATTATTGTTTTGAATTACCTAATTATATTACCATTTCACTTTTCGAAATGTTATGAGTCAGGTTTATTTCACCATTCATTTCCATAGAAATTATTTATATGTTAAAATATGTCATGCCTTTTCCAAGCTGAATTGATTTTGAAGATCATCGCCAATTTTTTAGTTTTTTCGGGTATGTAACTCTAAGCTCGCACTTGAAACATAAGAAACTCTCCGTTAAATTACCTTTCAAATGAAACTAAAAAACTTAAAACGGATTATCAGTTAAGGCGCTACGATGCCACAGACAGACAAACACACAGACACATACACATAGTGGTCAAAGTTATAACGCTCCTTTTTTTTAGTTCGGGGGTTGATAAAATAGATACCATAGTCATTTACACGATAACTACTCACAGCATTTGTGTCCTATTTTCCGTATCAATTAGTTTGTAATCCATAAAATATAAAAATCATATTGTTTTTCAGTTTATAAATAGAAATTTTCTCATCATCATTGTATGCGACTGTAAAACAGATTAATTACACGAAAAATAATTTAAGTAAATTATCTTGAAAACGATTAATAATATCTGATAAAAGCCATCGTTGTGTTAGATATGTACACACGAACAGCAAAAGTAAATTCAGCTTATCACAGTAAAAAAACATTTGTAATTAATAATTTGTGAAAAAAATTAATTAATGGCACATAAATATTATCATTATTTAATTAATTATAAAAAAGTGCGGTGACGTTCTTCAAAAACGCGAACTTTAAAACACAAATTTAAATTATATAAACAACATACATCTCTTAAAGTTTTTGGTGATTTTTTTGGAATATAGTTAAAAAATGCATTCAAAAATTTTGGTTAAACGTAATTTGGATTTAAAACATCATGAACACTTCCATGGACATCATGATATTTCAACAGGTAATACAAAAATCAATCATATTATTGTTTTTGAGACCCTTCATCAAGCACACTTTAAGCGGGAATATATTTTCATAAAATGCTTTTTTACCGTTTAAAAATTTAATTAATTTTAGTTATTTATTTAATAGTTCTTACTCATCAAAATTATTTCCTCAAATTCATGGCATTCCTTATTATATTTTGCATAAAGAAATTTTTGCATTTTGGAATAGCATCGATTTGTTGCAATTCATCAGACAAAAAAATGTATAGCGAGTACAAATTTTCTTGGTTTAAAAATTTTTAGGTTCTATACTTTAATTTTTAGGCAGCCTTGCTTATTTTCTTGAATTAAGTATTGAAATGGCTGAGTCGAGAACTATTGTTGTTACACCATCAGAACACAAGTAAATAGAGGGTAAAGAGAATGCCAATATATGGGAAAAAATTTAATTTTGAGAGGGTCCGGGTCTATGAAATTTTCGGACTATTTTTCCCGGGTCTACTTTTTCCTATTACCCTTTCACCTTTGCATACATGAAGTAAATATTCATATAGGGAACTATAAGAAGAATCGCAATGAAAATCCGTCAGCAAAAAGGAAAATGGTATTAATAAAACACACTTTGCAAAATTTTTCGGAGACTGAGAGAAAATTTCACCGCCTACAGTTCAGAAAATAGAAAAATACCAACAAACTCACTTAATACGGGTTTATACGGGAATATAATCTTTTTAAACAGGCATTTCAGTCTTCGTATAGGGCTGTATAAGACGACCTATTCATATTTAATGGACAAATCAAGAGCTCCGAATTGTCCTCGCTGCAAAAACCAATAAAAATTCCTCCCTTGGAAACAAACAAATAGAACTCGATACGAGGTTTTTTTATTTAATCGAAACCAAAATACTCCAAAAATCAAAAATTCAATTTATTTTCTAATCTGTTCCTTATATAGTTTACGAATAAACCCTGCGTAATAACACAAATGTTAAAAACGCAGTATAATCAAAATATTTTTAAAAAAACGTTATCATTTGGATTTTCCGAACCGAACAAATTGGATTTTCTTAATGCATACACCAAAAATTAGTAGTTGGATGTATTTAGCTTACGTTTTTATCTTCAACAGTGTCCATTCTTCTCTTAAACTGTTCTATGAATTTCAAAAAAAACAGCATCTATCATTAATATTAATATGATTAAAAATATGTTAACAAGTAATTATTTCCCTTCATCTTTTCTGAAACTTTTATTACATATATGTGAATGTTATTCAGGTTAATTTATTTATTATTTGAGTTTAGTAAAAATTTCTACACTGGAGGTCTTTACAAAATATAAAAAATTTCCATTGGCAAGCTGTTAAAATATCAAATTATATACTCGTTTGAAAATGAAAACCGCGCACACACTCTTTGAATTATATTTTCAAGTAATTAATTTTATCATCTTATATTTATATGTAATTATAAATAAATTAATAAGTATAAACAATTTTATTGTTTCAAATTTTAAAAAAAATTGTACACAAGTCAGTTTTTACTGTTTATCATATTTGAATGTTTATTTTGATAAATTTTAAACGATTAAAATTTGAAAAAGATAGTCTGTCCTTCAAAGTCATATGATTTTTCAAAATATATGCTTTTTTACGTAAGAACACTTCTGCATCAGATAGATCGTTTGATAAATTTATTGTCAAATTTATTTCTCGCGATATTAAAATCATTTGTATTTACCAATACAGTAGATTTGTGTTAATCGGACTCAATAAACACTTGGTGGTGTCGCAATATTTGATTTGTTCGGATTGTAGGAATTTTAGAGACAAATGCATGTATATAGAAGTATGTAAATATACATCATTTTTATGTGATCGTACGCTCACGGAGGTAGGGAGCGGTCGGTTTTTTAACGTTTTCGGATTACTGAGAGTACTAAATTAATTATTCAGTTCGAAAAAAATTCATCGGGCTTTTTGATCATGGTATTAATTACATTTGAAATACTTACATATGTATTAATTTTTCTCAATATCTGGTTGTTTATTTCTTTATTATTTTTTCCGATCAAAACTGAACATTAAATAGACAAGGATCCTTCTTCTTTTTATCTCGAAAAAGGTCTCATTCCTACGAAACACTTTTCTAATATTTAAAAAGTAAAAAAATTGTGCTCAAAAATAACATTCCTTTTCTCTATAACCATACAAATATTCAAATAACCATAAATATTGAACAGTGATTTATAATTTGGCGGAATTAATCGTCAAACTAAATATAGATCAAGAAATAATACAAAATTTCTTTTTAAAACGATTTTCGGTACCTATCGTTATTCAAAATGAATTATATGTGTATTCTTTAAAAATTTAATTTTGGAAGCTTTCGAGAGAAAAAAATTATTTTCAAAATCGTTATGCAAAAAAACACTTTTCTGTCGTAGACGCCATTTTAACTTTTATCTTTTGTTTATGTAATATAATAATACAAGTAAAATTTTCAAAACTAAAAACACTGTCAATAAACGGATCAGTTACGGAACCCTAAGCTCGCTAGAAGAGGATCACCGTCTCTTTTTTAGTTGTTTCGGGTACGGATTTCCAAATTCGCACTTGAAACATAACTAAGAACAGTCTCCATTAAAATTCAGCTTGATTTTTTTGTTTTGTTTGAAAGGTAATTTAATAAAATACTTTTCAAACAAAACAAAAGAAGAAATCAAAAACTGTTCATCCGTTTAGAAGCTATGGTCCCACAGATACATAGACAGTCAGACAGACATACGCAGCAGTCAAACTAATTCAACAGAACACCTCTTTTTGGATTGGGGGGGGGGTTAAAAATTCGTAATTTTTAATTGAATTGCGCCACTATTTTCATTCTCAACTATTTTAGTTACCTTTTAACTCGCTGCCAAATTGATCTTGTTATCATCAATTACAGCAATTATCATGAAAAATTTTTCAAAAAACCAAAGTTCCAATTAAAATACCTACTTGCAAATTTTTGTTTTTCAATTTCGTTCCTTGAAAATTCCAAATTTCACTATACAAATTAGAAAGAAGTTATTAGAGCCAAACTATCAGTTTAGAAAGACTACTTTTAAGAAGGCCTGTACCTAGAAATTACGAGTTTATTTTAAAAATTTGTTCCCCAAACTTATAAATGACTACATGGGTACATAGGTACTAAATTAGAAAAAAGAACAATTAGGAAAAAAACAAACATTAGGGAAATCTTAGTTATTTGTAAACTAAGATTTTCACCCATAAAGATTAGTGAAATGTAGAAAGAGTGATTAATATAAATGCGTTTGCAGTGCCATTCATCGGTTGATTGAATAATGATGCTAATTTTTTTTTGTACGCGAGTCTTAAATCACATAATTTAAAAATTTCGGTTAAAATTTTGACTAGTTTATATGTAAGAGAAAGTTTGTACACAAAATAATGACCAATAATTTAATATCGGATATTTAAATTAGTATTTTCGATAAAAATACCAAAACGTTGACAGGTTAATAATTCCATAATTGGTTTTTAGATTTTGTGGACATTTGGACACATGTATGACAATTTTTTACTAATTTAGAAATGGTCTATTTACTTCACAAAAAAAAAAAAAAATAATAATAAATTTCAAAATAATTATGACATTGATATAAATGAAATCGGATTATATATTTTTTTTACAATGCAATGAATTAATGAGCTTGGTTTATGAGGTCACTCACTTTTCTGTCTTATAATTCATGAAATATGTAGATAGTTTTAATGAATCTTTGAGATTCTGTAGCTAAATAAACTTTTTGTAAAACAAAAAAATATAATTTGAATTTTTGATCATCTTTGAAAAATACAATATTCACATTTTTTTGTCTTTTCGGAACTGCTGTGTTAAATACCCAGTAAATCACAGGATTAGAAAATAGTATTTTTTATATGTGATCTACAAAAAAATATGCTATTCCTTTTTTGATAATTTTTATACATATTAGATGACTCGGCAGTCATAGAAAAAAATTAATTAGTAGATAATGATCCGAATTTTAGTCTAGTATAGTTTACGAGACATATTATTATATCATCAAAAAATTGGGTACCTTACCGATCAGTTGAGAGAGTATTGATTAATTAAAAATACACTAAATAACATAACATAATCTTTCTCACAAGATAGTGTATGTTTAATTAATTAATACTCTCTTAATTGATCGGAAAGGTACCCAAATTTTGGTTTTATATAATTACATGTATCGTTATCTATAACTACTAAAAATTCGGATCGTTATCTAGTAATTTATTTTTTTCTATATCTGCCGAGGGATGGTCCTTAAATGGTCAACGGTCTTGTTTATTTGTGAAGCAGTAATCATTCAAATTTATATAGCGCCGAACAATGAATGTAGATAGCAAAATTAAAAGAGACGTTTTTAAAATTTTTTTTTGTTACACAGGGATTTATGTATATATTTTAATAAGTTTCTAAGTAGGGCCTCACATGAAGTGTATAATAGCTGATATTTCATTTAATCTAATCGTTCATGAATAATTATTTGATCTCTAAATAAAACAAATCACAAATTGATATTATTATTGGCTAGGTAATTAATAATTTTTTTTATCTTTTGTATTATTTACAATCTCGAAGGTTTGGTACTCTTAACGATATACATCAATACATTAGACAAATCAACTAAAACAGACCTCAGTTCATATAATTTCATAAATTTTAAAACCTTATTAAAATGAAAAAATTGTCAGTAATTACAACATTTTCAATATTAATTGATTTCCAATTAATAAGTCTATTGAAGTGTATCCAAAAAATTAAAAACATATTAATTTTGATAACAAAATTCTATGTAATCAGATATAAAAATTTTAAATTATTTGTTATTACAATACACGTCTATCATAAATTAAATCAGAAAAATATTTCTACGTTTATATTTTCTGAACTGTCAACAGGAGTATACCCGAAGTCAAATTAATCAGCTTTGGCTAAACTGAACCTTTAGGAAGTTTCAATCCAAATAATATTGATTCGGGTTAAATAGCCATTTTTGTGATGAGTTTAATTAAATTTAATAACATCAATGAATCGATTTTTAGTCATTTTTCCCCGAAAACATAGACACTTTAGTCCCCGTTTCGGCGATTTCGAGGTGATTACCAGTGGAAAAACTGTTTTTTTCGACATTTTTACCCTTCTACACGGCGGGTTCGATTCCCGCCGCTACAACAAAAATTAATTTAATTAATAGCTGTGGGCTCTATAGCCTAATGTTGTTGTGGGCTCTATAGCCTAAGTGTGTCCTTCGAGGACAGCCACTATAACCTAACCTTAACCTAACCTAGCCTAACCTAATCTTACAATAACAAATTTTAAATTTAAACTTTAAATGTGGGGGAAATATGACTTTAGTGAAGGAACTCTACTGCTCACAAATTTTACTTAATTTCGACGTATCATAAAGTTAGATGGTATATCTTCCTCCGTATGATCTTATTACAAGTAATTTTCATAATATTTGCAATAATTTCTGAAATCATAATTGTTTTGATTTAGTGTAATAAATAATTATAATAATTAAATGAGGTTAAATTTGATAAGAATTATTATTTCTTACATTAAGTAAAATAAAGTTAGTTTTATTACAAATAACAAACAGTAGACATCAATTATAACGAAATTATTTTCAGTTATCTCAATATGATTTATCCGTTAAATAATGAAAAGGATTCATATAATCAAATCATTCGATTATTGGGTTTATCGGAATTTTAAAAAATATTTGTTTGTTTGCATCTAAATACACATCTTCTTCTTTTAATGATTGTATAGATTCAGTCCCAATCTTACATGGGTAAGCGGACTTGAAAAAGAACGGAAAAATTCCAATACAATACAGTATTTTGAATTTGAACATTTGGCAAACTGAACCGTCCAGTAATCCGCACACTTTTCGTTCGCCCGTTCCACACCGCTCTGCGTTGTGGAACTGGGCCTGCGAGACTAAATTGTTAAAATGTAACTTATTTCACTTTCCGGACTGCGCACACTGTATCTGTGATGAATTATGGTAAATATTTCCATCACAACCATTAGTTTTTGCAGATATATTAAAAATATAATATTTTGTGGCATGTGAAAGTCATTTGCTTATTTACAAAAAATCTGCAATTTTTTGCTTAACTTTGATGCTTGTATAATGGAAATTTTTTTATCATGTTGATGATAAAATAATTTCTTGTATGATAATTTAAATTGCATATTATTAACATTTCGTGTTATTGTTTTCTGTAAATATCTTGTGTTGATTAAATCCACGATTTACAACAATAGAATCAGAAATATTATGTTTAATAATAAATTGTAGTCTTTTTTATATGGCACCTCGAACCAAATGTTATATTGACTTAGATACGTCTATGTTTTCGTTTGTAATAGAGATCATTTCGTTAACAGATTGGCATACCCAACCGCCATCTGTTGGTGTATAAGTGAACGATGTTGATAAGTATGAGATCTTGGTACTAACGCTATCTGTTGTTGCTTAAGTGAACTGAAGTCGGTAAAAGAAACGTATTAGCTCGCATTGTTCTTCCAATTACCCAAATAACAACTTAAAACGGCGGGATCAAAAAAGCAACCAACCACGAACTTTTTTTTAAAATGAAAAGTAATAAAAGAACATCCCTTTTCTGCTCGTTTGTTTTTAAGTGTTTCTATTGAACTATTTATTATCTTTATTCAGATATTCAAAAAATATTTCGTGAATAGCCTGCAAAATAACTGTGACACTCGGCACTGCCCGATAAAATTCTACGACTTTCAAAAAATTTTCGTTCGTTTTTCTTAATTTTTATACATTTAATGGATATAATACATATAACATCATGTCGCTTATACCAAACTTAGAGATTTGCAGCACAACGCTTACTATTTAGGAGCCAAGAAAGTCGGAGAAGAGAATTGATTCACCGTGTATGAACGAACACTTGACTTTTATTAATATTTGAAATAATCCTATACTAATATTATAAATATAAAAGTTTGTATATTATTTGAATGATTTTAGATTTGTTGCTTGTTGCAAAATTGACAGAACGGATTTTGATGAATTTCGGCACTCAGGTAGTTTACTACCTGGGTTAACCCATGCGATACTTTTTATCCCTGAGAAATGTTAGGTTTGATATAATAAAACTATTAAAAAGTTGGATAAAAAGTCAATTACAGTAGAATCTCGATAAGTTAAACCTCGGTAACATAAAAACCTTAGTTACCTCAAAAAATACTACGTTCCCTTCCCATCAGAGCCCAAAACCCTATAGCTTAAAATACGCAACCTCTATAACTTAAATAAATAATTTCTGTTAGGCCCTCAGTAACTAAAAGAAATGTTTCCACAACCTCTATAACATAAAATTGTGTGAATGAGTCATTTTGAAAGAGTGCCAAAACAACTGTACGATCATTTATAGAGCAGTGTAGCAACATAGAAGATAATGTATTCTCCTCTCTATTTGTCATTGAAAATCAAATCGATTTAGAAACAGTGAATTTTTTAAAACAAAAGAAAATCACAGATTTTTATAAGTAGACTAAACCTTTAGTTGTTGTTTTATTTTTATGTAATGTAAGTAATGTGAATAAATATGATTACATATGTATTTAATTTTCAGTATTTTATTGAACCCATCCTTCTGATGCATTCAATAACATAGACCCTTGATAACTAAAAACCTCTATAACTTAAAATATTTTTTGTTTCCCTTGGACTTTAACTTATCGAGATTCTACTGTATTTGAATTTCAAAATATGTTGGTAACGAAATCTGAATTTTGTTTATTTTCAATTAAATATCATTTTATTATACTTAAAATGCATTGAATTTAATTAGAAGTTTCATTTCTTCAATTAATTGAGAACTTTTGATGTATGAAACAAATCTAAAATTTGAATGGTAAAAATTTATTACTAACAACTTTTATCTTATAATCTATTTATGCCAAAATTTGTGAATTATTCATGAATCTTCATTAAACACTTCAAATAAATCATGATTTAATGTGCAGTTCAGCGTAAATTGTGTAGGTAATAATACTTCCAAAGTGTGCCATTTTTAATCATACTTTTTGTGCAGTTCACAAATTGTCTTGTATTTTTGCTTTTCCCAGAGTCATAAGTTTAATATTATTATAAAATGAACCAAAACCAAAAAAAAAAAAAAAAAAAACAATATTCGAATAAAAATAAATGACTACCAATTTTGGAAGACTTATTAAGAAAAAAAAAATTAAACGGAACATATCAATTATATAAATAGAGACAATACAATATTTAAACTATAAAAGGTTACTTATTTTGGAAAAATTATTAAGAAAAAAATTGAACTAAGCACATCAATTATATACCCAATTCAAAATTTATTTTTCCAAATAGAGTAACTAAATAATTCGTTTGGATTTAATCTAAATACTCAAAACAATTATGTAATTGCGTAATGGAAATATTTTTTAAAAATAATCCTCAATTATTATAAATAAAAAAATGATACATAATTTTCTCGGTCAGTGATTTTTTTCCAATGTTGATTATAATTTTAATTTTTTGTATTTGTATTATTTAATTTGTTCTTTTTAATATTCAAAATAAATAATACCTACTTAATTCTGTTTTTTGTTTTTTAATATTATCGAACAATAAAACTAGTAACATAGTAATTAGCTATTGAACTGCAGGTATAGAATTATTATGTAATTTAAGTAAATTATTTATTATAAGAATACAATAAATTATAATTTAATTTGTAATCATCAATATAGACTCATATACAGAGAGTTTATTCAATATTGAAGGTAAAAGATATACTTGTACGCTTAAGCTCAATTTTCAAATCCAATTTTTGTACTGTACTATAAAATATACACGTCGCTTCCACCATATTTCTGTCCTGTTGTGTTTTTTGCCTTTGTCGATTTCAACTATGCTGATCATCGAATGGTTTTGAAAATAAAATGACTAATATGTACATATTTTTAAAAAAAAGTTATGTTTTCATCAAGGTTCCTCAACTGATTCCAAACACGATATGATATATCTTGGGTATTTATTTAGTCTTTGACTTTTACGGTATAACCAGCAATATTTTATTCCTTGAAAGAATATATACTTATTTACTTAGTATTTGGGTTTAATACCAAATACAAGGTATTTAGTAAAAAGTTTGTTTGTTTTACTTTAACTTTATGACCCCACCTGCATTTGAACCCAACGCATGTTTAATGATGATAGATAAACCTCCAGAAATTTTGTGTTGGTACCTAAATATTTTCTAGCAAATATTTTCTTTACAAAAATTATTATAAACAACTGAAAACAAACAATTGACTGAGTTATTGTTGAAATACCGTGTATAGATAGTGTTGATTACTCTGTCACATTACACATACTTACATGTCACACATATATAAAGGATATACCCATATAATACATACTACACAATTTGCGCTCTCACGGGTATTCAGTGGTATTTACGAAAAAATGTTTCAAACAAAAGTTGTTTATTTTTTTAAAAGGAACATTTTTTAAATTTAAACTTTTGAGCTATTTCTAACGGTTTACAAAATGGGTACGTACTCAAGACCCAATTGACCTATGTTGCTTATTTACGACCTAGACCTCACTTTTTACGTCGTAAGCACGCTATAAAAATTTCAGCTTGATATCTCTTTTCTTTTTTGAGTAATTATGATGAGAGACGGACAGACGACAGACAGACAGACAACCGGAAATGGAATAATTAAGCGATTAAATGAACACCTATACCAAAATTTTGTTCATACCATCAATATTTTTAAGCGTTACAAACTTGGGACTAAACTTAGTATACCTTGGTATATTTCATATACATGGTATAATTAGGCGTTCTCTTCAAGGAACACTAAAAAATTTTCAATTCAGTGGTGGTAGACTTTATCATTTAAGTACAGACATTTTTAGTATGCATAATTTAAAGACAATCGAAAATCCAACGTTTCATTTTTTCAAAAAATATTTTCATGCCACGCGTTAAAAATATGCCAGTCACTGAAAAAGATTTTCTGGAGCCAGTAAAAAACACACCATTTTTCAGGAATTATCGTAGGACGCAAAGACAATTCTAATAACTAAAAGAAATGGAATGCGACCAATAATAACTTATTTTAAAGTTAGTTCCTTCGTAGATGTTTTAAAAACTCTCTGTATTACTAGCACAATTTTTGATATTATCTAAATAATAATCAATACATTATATTCTACAGACATTTATAATAATAAATTGAATTAAGACCAAGGTTTTAATTGATTATTGAGTGTGATTTTTTATTTATTTTTTATTTTATATATACTAGTTTTAGGGTTCAGTAAATTGCAAGCTGCCTTGTAAAAATTTATTTTCGGAAAATTCTTCGTAGATTTCGTAAAAAGAGAGAATAAGAATGAATTATCATGAAATATCTTCTTAAATAGTTGTATATCTCTAAAAAAAACGTGGAAATAAAAGCTTGAATGAAAAAAATTAAAATTATTCTTTGTCAGAATGCAAGCTTACTCCCACATGGTTAAGTTTAGTATACACTTAACAAATTTATTTATTTTTTTGAATAAATTCTCTTAGTTATAAGTTTATTTACCTTACAAGTAAAAAATTTTTAATAATTAAATAAATTGGTTATTTTATCAAATGTAAAACACTCACTGTGCCCCGTAGCGTTACCGTGTGAAACATGTATTTATTATTCCACTTTTTTTTCCAGTTTTGTAAAACTAAAAGTGCCCACAAACGCCCTTCCAAAACTAGTTTATTTACAATAGAATTGGTCATACTGATTATAATAGCTACAGTTAAATAAAGAACATGACTTTTACAAAACTTTGAAGATTTTTCCAGTTGAGGTTCAGCAGTGTTGCCAATTCTACCAACTATTATATAGATCTGCCAGATTTGAGTATATTTTTAGAAACTATTACCTCGCAAGGAAAATCAGCCAACTTTTTATGTTTTATAAAAATTGTAATAAAATTCTGTGAAAATATAAATAACTAGGCCTCATAATATTTTGTTTCTTTGGTTTTTATCGACGTTTCCATTGCTCTTTCATTAATTAAACACTTATCGAAGAAAAATTCTAAATTGTTTATTCAAAATATTAAGTAAATGATTTAGTTTTGGTATTGATTGACCGTAACCGTCAGAGGGGCACCACGGTGGAATGCGCAAAAAAAACGGAAAAATTAAAACTACCAACTTTTAAAAAGGATTTGTTGAAAACTATCAACTTATTAAATCATATCTACTACCTAGACAGATTTTGGTTTGGTAACACTGGATTCAGTATTAGCTAGAGTTTTTAAGGTAATATGTAATCAAAATCGTAGCTTCCCAAAGGAATGCATTGTCATTCGTTGCTTGATCAACTTGAAACTAATGTGATATAGATGATTATAGCCATGAATTTGATGGAACCCTTCCTGTTCACTCGTATGGATAATATTACCTAAATTTATGATTGAAATGGAAGACTGTGGACTTTTTGCATAGACTTTTTACTCTCGGTGTTGGTAGAAAAGAATAATGCTATCTATTTTATTTTAAGATTATATTTTTCTTATCGAGTGTAAAAAATGTATGCAAACATCTAACATATAGGTGAAACTCCACTAGTGGATCGTAAGCTGCTAGATAGAGAAAAAATTTAAAATGACCTTAGATTTTCATTTTTTGGCAGTTCATACCTAAATGATACAAATTCAAAAACATATGTATCACGCATCTCTACGTCACAAAATCTGCACAAGTTGGGTATCCATATTTATTAAATCAGTAAAAATTTTAAGGTTTTGTTGATAGGTATATCACACGTATATCACCAAATATATTTTAGAGAAAAAAGTATGGCACCTTTTTTATATTTGCTCAGTGCACATTTTGTGACGTATAGTAAACATGACATCATTGTCAAAATACATCAACACACTCTCAGAACAATCATTTAGTAAATTTTAGTTTGATTTTGAATTGTTATAAAGTGGAATAACTTGTGATAATCGACCTCGGTTACACCATGTCAATTATATTTTACATTATTTCACTCCGAATCATTTGTACAACTAGCCAGTGTTATCGAACGCCCAGTTCAGAAAGCGTAGGCAATGGTAAAATTTAGGCGATAGCGTAGGCAATGGTTTATTTTAAAGTTTCAAATCAAACTAAACGAAGCTAATTAACAATTAACGAGTGTACTACATCGTGACAAAAGCAGAACAAATACTTAAGAATTTATTTACAAAAATTATTACGCATCATAAAAGAATTACCTATTATTCTTGTCTATAAAATTGTTTATCTCATTATTTAGTTAATCAAATTTTATGACAATTACCGCAGTTGACAATTTCAAGTTTGTACCTAGAGTCATAAAAATATGTTTAGTTCAAGGTTAAGTATACTTCCACTTATAACAATACTTAAGTCAGAATATTTTAAATGTACCTAATTAATTTAATTCTCATACAAAATAAAATACGCATCAAATAGTCAATTAAGTGTGTTTATAATTTGGCCTTTTACACTTATTTAAAAGTCATAAAGCCTATAATGAATATTTATGACATACAGGACCGAATCTCCCTACAATGGAACTGTGTCTTATTAGAGTATTCCGTAGCTTAATTTCTTTGAAAAATTTGTTGTAACTCTTCACAGGAAGTTTTAATTGATTACCATACATTTGAAACTTCTTTTATGGTTTCAATATGCTGAGACGAAATTTTTTGTTAAGAAAAATTATCGAAAGCTCGAAAAATTATTCATTGTATCAGGAGCATAAAACTGATAAATCCCGTTTTTATTCTAAGTAAACATATAATTAAATAGCAAATTCAGAACTAATTTATATTTGACACCCTATAAAACCAAATCCCATAGTTCGACACCCTGAATATTTGAGACGTACTTTCTATAAGTCTGTGATTTAAACCTATGATTCTGTTTTTATTTAACTTATATGGAGTGAATTTTTGTAAAGTATTGGGTAATAAATAAATTTGTTAAAAAAGTGATGGAAATAAAGTTCGTTAGTTTCAATTATAAATTAAAACACCTTTGAGTTTTATGCAACTCAAATTCAAGGCAATTCAATTCAATCTTTTTCATTATTGCTTTAACACTACATTCATTGTATACAGAATGCAATCAAGATGAGAAAATTATTGTGATATCTAAATCATTTATTACATAAAGTTCATTACATTCACCTCATAAAATGCATTATTTAGCTGTAAAATATTATCTATTACACTCTGTAAATAATTGTTATAAACTAAAAGTAGTATAGTAATCAAATTATTGTTTTTATGTCGCATATCTTCACAGTTAACATTTGGTCATACAAAGGCCATTTTTAAAATTTGTAATACTCAGTAATTTTCTTGGATAAATATTTTAAGGTTATCATTTAACACATGTAATTGTTTAATTCATTAATATTATCATTATAACGAAACAATAATTACTCATTTCAATGGCAATTGTGAAACTGATATGGAAAAATATATTACAGTGTATAAATTATCTTCAAAATTAAACTACTTAAACGGGTATTAATTTAGATCAGGACCTAGTCCAAAAACTGAGACTCTGGCGCCACTCACTGAATTATCAATCCATCATCATCAATTGTTAGAATGTTTCCGAAAAACACGTTTCACTTTGAAAAATAAGGGTTGGCATGAATTTAAATTATCAGAGCAGGCTGGAAATGTTTATTGTTCGCGATCCATTTTTTCAGGGACTTCTCTAAACAGAGCATTTTTTCGAACTTTTAAAATAATCTGTTTTATAAAATGATACAACAGTTCAACTTCATAAATTTTGAAAAATTTAATACTAAGAAGGCAGTGGTCTACGGAACGTAATAAAATCAGGAAATTGATCCACAAGGCCACGAAACATGCTGCATATTTTTAAAAAAATCTTAATTCTTTCAAAATTTCAATTTCTATATTATATTCAAAGATTTCTTTTCATACTTATGAGGCCAATAATCTCTTGATAATATAATAAATTCAATAACAATGGGCTTTGGAAATGTTTAAATCCAAAAAAATTAAAAATTAGTATACGGTCAACTAATTTAAAAATGATTTTTATTTCTTATCGAATCAAACTTTTTTTTTTAGTATGATTTATATGAACCAATGTACAGAGTGATTTTTTAAAAAACTTCCACCCTTATATTTCGAAAACTAAATAGGAAATCAAAAAACGAAAAGATGTTGATGGGTTCATTTTTAAGTCGTATGAAAACATAGTGTTTAGTTGTGGATCAACTTCGGACCAACTATGTTTGCTTTTTTTTAAGAAAACTAAATATTTTTCGTAGCAAATATTTCGTAGTAAATGCAAGAAAATTTTGATCAGAATAAACTCAATCCGTTTTTAAAATATAAGGGTGGAAACTAATTTAAAAAACATTCTGTATGTAGTAATGTAAGACACAGATTAGTTAATATCACGTTATGGATTTGAAGGTCACTGATCGAAACGTGGATTATAGTAACAAATTTCAAATATGCGTGCAGTTCTTATCAATATAATATGATAATTTAGTAATAATTACTGAAATTATAGTATTTATAATAATGCGTATTGTTTTTTTATAGGGAAGCTGCAGGGTGAATCGTGAGCAAGTACCTAGGTCCAGGAGTGTCCAAAAAAACCCAAATTTTGTAATCCCATTTTCATTTGTTTTCAAGTTATAGCGTAATTATTTAAAAAAAAAAAAAATTCAATTCGTTAAGTACCCGGCAAGCAGAGATGCTACGAAAACCGTCACAGATTCGTTGAGATAAGTTAAGAACATTTTGTACTACACAAAATTTTCTTTAACAATGTACAAGAGGTGTAATTGAAGAAAAAAAAATGAATTAAATCGGATAAAACATTTGATAGTTTATATTATTTTCATGTGTAGAAGACACTTATGGAGTTCGGTGCTTTCCTGACGATTCACCCTGTATAGGTTAAATTGAAAGAATAATTTATTTGTAGTATACTTGGATAATTTTTGTTTATTAACAATTTAGTGTATTACAGATTAATTAAAAAAAAAATTCATTTTGGTTTAAAAAAATTACCTATGATTGCTTGTAACCTCGCATTGCTTTAAAATTTTAGTTAAAAGACCATACCAACGCTGTCTCAAGTAACAATTTCTGGATTTTTAATTTCAAAATTTTTACATTTTGGCCTTAGTTTTTTCTTTTTAAAAGGGACACCAAAATACTTTTATATGAATGAAATTTAATTATCAAGCACTTTTATACAATTTTTTTGTTCTTTGAATATTTATTCTTATTTCAACAATTCAACAATAAAAGTGATGTATTTCGTCTTGAGGGAAAATTTGCTTATTTTAAATTTTACATTATTTGAAAAATTACACTCCGCATTTACAAAATATAGCTTCATTAATCACTGGGCAGAATTGATTTAAAAATAAATCAACTTTTTCACGAATTTAATTTTTTCATAACCCACAAATTTTCTAGCTCTCAAATACAAGGCTGAGAAATATAAGACGTAAAAATTCATTCTACACAGTTCTACTTGTCTAATAAAATTAAATTACAACTGCCATTATTTTTGTCAGTAAAATATCCACTTACAAAGTCGTACCGATTACTGATATACAGATAAAAATATTGTTTTATCGGTCGGTGACTTGAAGAAATCTGTCTGCAAAACTCTGTAGATAACGTTATTCAACTTTTTAACTTTGCATTTAAATATATCAAAGTCTTTCTGTATACGGGCATTTGCTATTATTTCATGTCAAAACGTATCCCCAAAGGAACACGATTCTATTCCTCGCTCAGAAATTATTTAATTTTTCTCGTTCCCGGAACATATGTTTTTATATAATACTTTCCTTATATGAACAGATTAGATTAGGAACCAATCTGAAGTACAGTTTATAAACAGGTGAAAGTAATGAGCACCAAGACGTTTTACATATAACCTTTATCTGTTTCCCCTTTAAATTAGTTACGTATTTATTTCTTTTGTCTTCCACTATTAGCCACTAGAAAATACTCTTTAACTTAAGCTTAAAATATGCCAACATTCTGTTAGCATAAATGAAGTTTGGCGTCTGACCTCAGCAATTACAATTCTGAAAATAAGTTTAATGTATTCAAAAAGTTAAGTTGCACTATTAAAAATGAAGGGGGTACATATATTTTAAAATTTATATTTATTTTATCAATATTTTAAAGGCTGTTATTAATATTTTACGTACATAAAGTATGACCTCCAGGAGATTTTTCTAGAACACCTTTCTCTTTACTTTGTAAAAATTATATAATTTAAAAAAAGGAAAAATCTAGATGAAACGTTGAACTCACTTGAACTTGAAACGTTTTTTAATATTTTATATAGAAGTAGTTCTTCTGGTGGCAAAGAGTTACGGAATTAATTTCTATCTGGATGATAAAATGTAAATAAAAATATAAACAAACCATCTAAGAGAATCCGATAAGATTTGGCCGAGTTCAATCGAAATTGAAATAATCGTTAAGATTAGGGAATTTTCAATGAAAGAGTTTTATTTGTCAATATCAAATTGTTAATATTGACCCTGGATTACTGTGAACATCATATCCAGACAAAATCCTTGATCGGAATTTCGGATAGAATGGTCAACAAGATAAAAGCCTCCAAAAATATTTTTCCTTGTTTTAGTTGTAAGGCAAAAGGTAAAAGGAAAAGCATGTTTTGTAACATATTCGATTATAAATTACTTATCCTTTGAATATTTCAAAATGGTAGGCAAAAATCATGAAATCCAAAAATATCTATTTTATATTTTGCTTCATAATTTTAGTGATGCATATGATAATGTCAAGTATTTTATACCTAGCGGCTTGAAAACCACTCCTATTTTTATTTTTTATTTTTTGTAGATCGTTTTTTAAAATACAACTTTTCTTTTTTGTTGCAGCTATGTCAACAGAACCAGATGATAATTATGACGCACAGAATTTACTAAACGATACTGGTGGTAAGTTGATAAATTTATTTATGATTTGATTGATTATCGTATAAGAATTATCTTAAATTTGTTTTTATTGATAAATAATCAATTATGTTACAAAACATACAAAGAAAAGATAAAACAGATTGCAGATAGGTTTTAAATCCGAAATTTTGGTTCAATTTAACGATGGTTTAGTTGTTAATTTTAAAATAAAACGCTCTGACTATGTAATTTTTTATTAAATAATGAAAACAAAAGCTGCAAAATCGTCTTTTCCTAACAACCAATTAAACTTTCTCGCCTACTAATTACATCGCGTCTTCCAACAATAATTAAATAAAACAGTAATGGCATAAATATATTGCAGAAAATTAAAGGTCTAGGTAAAAATAGATTTGGCATTAATTATTTAATGAGACCAGATTTACACGTACGTCTTCTCGATAGCAGCATCGATAAAGTTTTTGAATCATAGTGAAAGTATTAAAACTTTTGAATCGCCTCTATACAATTTTCTTTCACAGACACAAACCAAATATAAAGTTTAGTACAAGCAATTTTTATTTACAGAGAGCGTTGTAGTATATTTATAAACAAAATTTTTAGTTATGTTTCACACCTAAATTGATAATCAGTTCGTGTAACTGTTATGAGATGTCTCTTCACCATTGCAATTATTTATATTACAACTGAAGTTTATGTATCAAATAATAGATGGCAAACACCTAATTACTTTTTACTTTTCCGTATGAAGTTTAAATATACACATACGATTCAAAATTTTTGACACCTTCTTTCTCAAAAATATTTTATCGGCTACATATCTTATCAGAATATATATACAAAAGTTTACATTTCTTAACTAAAAATATTCTATATTCGCTGATAATCGTTTAGAAACGGTAGATGTTGTTTTTGATCAAAAAATTGTCTCGATCTCGATCTCTGTCGAAAAATTTTTGTCGATCTGAAAAATTAAATACATAAAATGCAATCTTTTTAATAGGATTTGTATCCCGAAAGTGATTCAAATTTAAAATATTTTTTACTTTATTCTCGTATTTTATCCGGTCGTTACCAACGAACAACTTTTGTCTGCGTTTGAAGTTCTTTCTGTATCTCAAAACCGGAAGCTTCAATTATTTTTAATAAATAAATACACTGGCATAATTTGTATTAGAATTAAAATGTAAAATATCATCTTAATCCTACATCAGGCAATTGACGTAAAAGCTTTTAGTGTATCAAAACTTTAATGGTAATTATTTTTAATAAATAGCAAAAAGTTTGACCTAAATCGATTGATTTTATTGAAAAGTACTGGTTGACGTCAAACATCTGTGTTGTCATTATATTTCTTTATCAGTAAAGTTTTAATAAGAATATTCTACAGATTATTATTATTATTATTATTATTTTATGGCTATAAATAAGTATAGATGAACATAAGTGTGAATTATATTTGCCTACTGAGTGTCCAATTAAGCTGCTAGAATATCTTTGACTAGAAATGCCCCCAAAGGGAACTGAATATTATCATGGATTAGAAATATTAAATATGCGGTTGGCTTTTTCTTTGCAACCCATAATTTAAATTTTAAAATACATACGGTTCGAAGTCTGAATGTTATAGATTAGTAGGTCTTAAAATCCTAAAGTATCGGTAAATGTATAAAATTGAATTTACTATGTACGTTTCAAATAATCAAAGAAGATTTTCTTTCTGAAATCGAATAATTATGACTTAAAATCTTAACAAAAGTATTCTTTTTTTTTTTTCATTTAGCAGAATTTTTTTTGAGAAAGTAACTAATCGCACTTCAATATCATTATTTTTGTTAATTTACCACACACCTAAACATATTCAAATAAAAAATATAATTTTGTGGAAAAGCTCATTTTAAAGTTTAAAACAACCTCAAGTTTTAAGAAAAAAATTTGAAACTGAATTTCTTATATTTACTTTTTTTTGTCGAGCTCATTGGTCATGTGACGAAAATGTATCGTACGTATATACCTATTGATTGAAAACAGCAGTCGAAAACTTCGATTACAATCGATTAAAAAATTACAAATTTTCTAGTTTAATAATACGAAATTATATTTTACTTATTTGAATTTTAGAAGATGGCAGTATAGTATTTTCTGAAGCTTGTTAATGTAAGTTGGCCTACGGTCTGGAACAACCTATATTATATTTGAAAACGCTGCATTATTTTACTTCCTAGTCTATGATTAACAGTTTTTGTTTCATATTTCCGTCTTCTCGGGACGTGGGTGTTGCCAATCAAACTTGTATATCAGTATAATTCGCAATGTCAATTCTTCTTCATTGGGTTCTCTTAATGAAAATTTGGTACAGAGCCATGCACCATGTGTCATACTAGTCTTCTTTCTTTCCTGACTGTAAATTTTGGTCTTAATTGAATAATATGAATTACTTCAACAAGTACTTACTTTTTAAGAGTAATTTGGTCAATAAATAATTCATTTAGAAACTAAGTCTAATTCAGATTCCTTACGATTACAATTTTAAAGCTTGATAGTTAGTGATTAAATTTTTCTTTCAAATTTCATTACGATACACTTCATTAAGCTCGAAATAATTTATTCAATAGAAAGAAAAAATGAAAGCATAATTTATGATGATTCTTGAATTTAATATGTTTTGTCATTTCCTTCCATATTATATACAATCATTGGTTTATATTCCTAAATATTTAGTTCTAAAATTAGGAAATTTAGACGACGAAAATATTATAGAAGAGCATTATTAAAACAGCCTTTTAAATCAAAGAAAATTTAAAAAAATACACTCGAACCAGTATTCGAACGCGGACTTCTTGGATTCATGTCAAGTGCCCTACCAAGTAGGCTATTCGAGTTCCAGACACAGAGTGAAATTTTTTCAACTCATTGAATTTTTCCTTTGTTTCTTCACTTATTTATTATTATTACTTTTTGTTTTTGTTTACTTTTAATCATGTATACGATATGTATTTACATCATGGTCTCTCGATTATAATTGACGATTTTTAATATGATACATACAGCGTAAACTAAATATTGACAAATATCTTGTCTAGTAATCTTAATTAAAGAGAATTGAAAAAAATACCGTCGAACCAGGACTCAAACCCGGATTTCTTGGATTCATGTCAAGTGCCCTAACAATCGTTTATCAGAGTTTATCACATATTATAAAAAATGCGTTAAAAATAATAAATTGTAACCGTAATAACATGTTGGTAACTTACTTTAGTCGCGATGTATTTTCTTTCCTAATTTAAATATGCGTCTATACTAAAATTAATTTTCATATTATCAGAAATCTTTTAGTATTATAGAAATTTTAACCTACGAATTATATGTATAAATTATAGTGTTCGAAAGTTTTGACGTCATTGCAGATAAGTAAAAAAACACAACCTTGAAAAACGGCATAAATTAAGAAATCATTGACACGACTTTCATATGATTAGAAAATTTGAGAATTAGATTACGTTTTCAGTTACATTTACTAAAAGTAATCACATGCAAACAGAAATATTCTCCCATGCTTTAATGGACAAATTTAGTGTTGCATTTTGAGCATAATGAAGCAATATTTTAATTCAAATCACGGCTCCAAGATGGATTGCCTACAATCCTGATATTTTGGGCGTGCAGGAAAAAATTTTGTTGAACTCCATTGACGAAATAAATACAATATTATTGCAAGAAAAGTTTTAATTTGATTTTTTCATTCTTTTTAAAAAATTTTCTCCCTCAAACTGCTTTGATCTAGTTTTTGACTACAAGTAGAAGATTTTCCTAAGTTTTCTGGTAGAAACACTCACTTTTTTTTGTATCTGTCTCAGACACATTGATTTTGCGAAGTCTAGTCTGTTCGCAAAGATGTTGCGGCTATTACAAGACAGTGTATTACGCCTACTGCAGGAGACGCCACAGTGGTGAGGAGGAAGAGACAATGTCTCATCTTCTCTGTCACTTCCCAGCTCTTGCCATGAGGAGATGAACTTTCTTGAGCCAGTCTCTCTTTGACGACCTCTCTGACCTAAAGTCCGTCGACGTCAAAGCTCTCCTGCTGTTCTTAAATAGCTCACAAATGGTTCATGGAGTAGTGGCCGGGGCTGGGTCAACCCTTTTTCGCCATCACAACGGACCCCATGATCTAAGTGTGTCCCATCTCAGGGCAGCCACTCTATCCTAACCTATCCAGACACATTGATGTGAATTCAGTATAACTTTGCCATATTTGACAATATTTGCTATTGTATTCAAATTTTGTCATTGTTGCCACTTCGTCTCACCTAAATCTATCTCACCTTACGCTAGGCTTTAAAGCAGTAGCTGCACGTTAAATGGCGTTTTGAATAGTTATTATTTTGTGACGACAAAGCACCCATGTTACTTTTAATTATTAGTTGTTGAACAATGGTACTAAGTAATACCTGGATCCAACTATTTTAAGGTCTTGGGCATTGCTTGGCACAGCAACTATTAAAAAACGAAATAAATTTTTAGCCTTCAATAATTATTTGCTATTAATAATGTAAATATTTGTAAATGAACAACAATTGGTTGTTGTCTCAAAGATAAATAATTGAATCGAATTAAATTTTTAAAACATTTAACAAAACCATGAACTTCTGTTTTATCCAATTACCTTGAACTTCTCTGTTGTGTTCATATCAAATAATATATTGTTTGATTGCCAGCTATTTGTTCACAATATTGCGTTTATGAACATTTTCTAGAACATTTATTATTCATTTAAATAAAAAATATAGTTTATTCTTACGAACTAGACTGTTACATCTTTTTATTATAATTATTCTGTTCTAATGTATTTCACCTTGTCTTACAATATTTCCTGTTAAATATGTTCAATATCAAAAACACATTTTTATTTTATTGGATACTTCGTTTTGAGTTCCATAGCATTCCACGTCACTTTTTAGTATGTCTAAAAATTACTAGGCAAAGAAAACATGATTATTCCGTTAGAAGAAATAATTCTTCAGTACAACTTCTATATCGTTTCATTATACCATGTATATGTGTAATACATGTATATCAAGGTATACTAAGTTTAGTCCCAAGTTTGTGACGGTTAAAAATATAGATGCTACGAATAAAAGTTTAGTATAGGTGTTCACAAAATCACTTAATTAGTTTATTTCGATTGTCCGTCTGTCTGTCCGTCATTCTATCCATCTATCAATACGATAACTCAAAAACGAAAAGAGATTTCAAGCTGAAATTTTTATAGCGTGCTAAGAACGTAAAAAGTGAGACTGAGTTCGTAAATGATATAAATTAATTGGGTCTTCGGTCCGTATGACCGATTTTGTGAACCATTATAGGTAGAACAAAAGTTTATGTATAAAAATGTTCTTTATCAAAAAATAAACAACTTTCGGTTGAAACATTTCTTCGTAAACATTACTGATTATTCATGAGATCGTAAATTAGACGCAAATTATATAGTGTTATATGGGAATATCAGTTATTTGTGTGCGACATGTATGTATGATTGTTGACTATCTAAGAGTGACTATATCTTTCTTTACTTACATGACAATTTGAATTTTCACACTTTGAATGTTCGTATCAGCAATATAATAACATTGCCCTATATTTTTAAACAATGACATTATTTATTGTTAGATATAGGCAATGTTTTTACATAAATGATGAAATCATTGTCTAAAAACTGAAACTAATTACATAATGAAACGATATGGAAGTCATAAATTTTTCTGCTGTTGTCGGTAAAACTGGTTCAGTACTCATCAAAACAGGACTTGATCCATTTTTTCATCTCTCGTAAAAAGAATTATCTTGTTTTTACTAATCTCAACCGTGGAAATACGCAAAACTTTGTATTCTATTACGTAATTTGGTATCTTTTCTAATCCAGTTCTCGAATTTGTTCAATTTATACAGTTGAATTTTAAGTGGTATGATTTAATTTTATGTTTTTGATATGGAACTTTCCGAAAAAATTGATTCAGCAAGATTCATTTCGATTTTTTAATAAAATATTAAATATCGATTTAGCCATTTTCGTTACCGTAATAGGAATGTTTTAATAAGATTAGTATTTTATGAAATTAATAAAATGCATCTCGACATGTCTATATAGAATCCATTAAAGTATATTTCCGAGTATTTCCGAATCATTTTCCCTCATAAACAACCCTTCTAAGTTGAGAAGTTATCGTTGAATAAATAATAAAAGATTTTAAAAGATTTTTAGTTATAAAATTTAAAAAATAGATATTTCAAATCGATATTTTGGAGGCTATAAAACAGGAACAAAAGACTTTTTTCGCTATAAGAACTAGCATTTAAACTAATTAAGTTTTATGTCTTGAGGAAATGTCCAATTAATTAGAAATATCTATACTTTTAAATACATGGGCGTTTAATTTATTGATTCTTAAAAATCAATCAATTTTTTCACCTGTAATAATGTTGTTAAATGTTTAATAATTATTATTGTTTTAAAATTAGAATTGAAGGTCTTGTGTTGTTGAATAATATGGTTAATCAATCTTAATTAATTATTAATAACTATGTTTTGTCCATTGTTTTATTATTGCTTTTACGATACTTTCTATTATTAAAAAAAAACTAGTGACCTGCAGGGCTTCACCGCTAAAGTAAAATTATTCGATGCTTTCACCTTTCTCCGTTGGCATTCGATACAGTGCATAAGTCTATGTTGTCGAGGAAAATAGGACTAAAATTCCGCAAATATTACCGAAACTTTCAGGATCGTTCAGTTTAGTTTTCAGTATAGCTCCGGTTTTATTACATATTGTTTCTTGTAGGCTTATTTAAATTTTTTTTTTGCATAATCATTGGTTGTTCGATAATTTTGTTTACATAAATTACAGCGGAAAATAACTTTTCCTTTTCTCTGTTTATGAAGGATTTCTATAGTCTTGCATAAGCAATTCTAAAATCCAGACGAAAATCGGCTTACAAATCCTGCCAACTTTCTTTTTTAATTTCGATATTTTATATTTTTGACTTAAGTTAATAAAGCTGAATGGTTAAAAATTATGATTCGAGTGTCGATACCGGCAAAAAATCTCGGCACAAAGTCGATTCTGGCAAAAAATCTACGGTAAGCAAATTCACCAAAACTCGTTGTCTTTTTCCGCATAAATTTTTCCACGCCTGAGAAAGGGTGGCTTTAACTTCTTTATGTCTTCTTTAAACAATGCAGTCGAGCAGTTTTTATAAAGAATCATTAACTGGCCTTGGATATCGAAATTTTAAGATATTTATGCCTGGGTCTCTATTAATAATTGATTTTTAAATCTGCATTAACTGTTTGTTTATCTTTTTGTCAACTTTTTGTTCTTGTATTGTTGAACGGAAATTGACATATAATATTGTGACCTACGGTTATTTGCTTCCGTTTCATTTGCATCCCTTATATATCGAATGTATTTGTTTTCTCATATTAATATTATAAACACAAGTTGTTGATTACTTTTAAAATTCGTGTTTATTAGCAATAAATATTTATAATTTCAATTGTATGAATCGAGTTCACACTTCTCACCTCACACCCTCCTGTTCGTATATTGATTTTTTTTTTCATGACCATGACTTTAACAACCAAAATGTATATAATTTTATATAATTTATTAAATGTTGTAAACGTGTTCAGTGATACTTAAAATAATTTTAATAAATACATATCGTTATAAATAATTATTTATATTATTAAAATATATACGCTAACGTTAGTTATGCTGCAGAATCACGTGTTGTGTACATGCATTTATGGTTTGTACATTGCAAGTTACGGGGCGGAGGCTATGCAAACTTTTTGAATTTTATTCTCAACTTCAATTCCAAAATTTTTCACTGGAAGCGCTGGCTTTATTGTCCCTACCATGACTACGCTCACAACGAATAGACTAACATTGTAAGATAGTTTTGATAAAAGCGGATACTATAAGATACCATTTCTCCTGAAATATACCTAATAAATTTCAAGTCTAGGATCAATGCACATTAATAAATAAAAGGTTCGAGTCAGGATTTATTTTTGAGAATTAGCAGGGGAACGATATTGAGATAAATATGTTACCAAAGAGGGTAAGGGAGGACAGCAGCCCATTTTATAAAGACTTGAAAACATTAAACTAAATACCAGTCATTATTTATCGTCCAAATATAATTTCTCTCCCGCAGGATCGAATTTTGTCTATCTGCGAGATTCAGAATCATTTTTCGCTTCCGAAAATATAATTTTTCCCTAGAATATGATTTATTAATAAAAAATTTTTTAATTCTACATTTTACAATTATAAATTTAATTTTTTGCAATCTTGGCTTCTTTCAAATCAACGTACTTATAGGTATTTAAAAAGGTATATTGAGTTCTTTACTTAAGGTAGTACTATCGGTAGTAGACTTTGCATTCAGAATTTGATGAAACTTGGCATAGTTGTCCATTATTATATCATAATTAACCAGTTTAATTTTTAAGGGCCTTCAGAGAATTGAAAATCTGAACATCAAGTTTTGTGAAATAAAATAAAATCTGTGATTTCCCATAATGATCAGTGTTAAAATATTTCTAAAATATCATTTTTTCAGTTCTCTGAAGGCCCCTAAAAGTTTAACTGGTTAATTATGATATAATAATGGACAACTATCCCAAGTTTCATTAAATTCTGAATGCAAAGTCTATTACCGATAGTACTTCCTTAGACGACAATATCAAAGAATTACAAGTTAAGGTTTCGTTCTTGTCACTCTTTATTATATAAAATCGACTTTATGTCTTCTCGACATTTCTTTCCAAATGTTATACGTAAATCATATCTATTTTTGTCTTGTTTTATTGCTCATAATGAAATAATTTAGTTGGTACATATTGATGATTAAATTGAATAAAAAACTTAAATAATGTTTAAGTTAAAGTAAGCAATGTCTAAATATCCTTAGGTCACGAAATTAATGTTTCTTCATTAATAAATACATTTTAATCTGCGATCTTTGTACATAAAGATTAATATTTACGATCATTATATGTGAATTAAACTATTATTAAAAATGGACGATTATATTTATATTATCTGATAGGTAATAGTCATACCTTCCATAACGTGATCGGTTGATTTTATAATTTCATAATTTTCCCATATTTTATAATTTTAATAGCTTGTATTATACCAACCCAGTTACATTTAAGAAAATTAGTAGATACATATCTGAACTTTTTATTTATTTATAATAAAATGTATAATTAAAAAAAAATGTTAGACCGAAAAGCAAAGTAAACTAGAAATATTTTCTAATATAACCTATAAAGCAGTAAAGAGGACGTACATCCATTTTCTACGTAGAATCATCCGATTTATAAATTAATGTTATGTATAAATAGATATAAATTAGAAAGGTACAATTAGATTAATTTATTTAACATATAAACTTATATATAACAAGTGAAATTTACAAAATTTAAAAAGCCCCCGGCAAATTTTTCGGGAACAGAACCTTAAATTCGCACTTGAAACTTATATAAGAACACTCTCAATTAAATTACCTTTTTCCTTAAAGCATTTTGAAGATCGTAGCCAATTTTTTTTTTTCGTAAACGGAACCCTAAACTCGCACTTGATCGCATAGCTAAGAACACTCTCCGTTAAATTACCTTTCAAACGAAACCAAAAAAATTAAAATCGTTTTATCCGTTTATACGCTACGATGTCACAGACATAGCGGTTTTTAACACCACTTTTTTTTTTTAGTTCGGCAGTTAAAAAAGGCAGAACCAGTGTTTGATATATAAAAAAAAATAATCAAAAAATGATGTACCATTTCAAAAAGCAAAATATAGGTCTCTTTGTAAAAATCGACAATTCCGTCCGCGGTATGCTTAGGGTAGTAGGTTCGATTCCCGCCGTCGCAACAAAATGAATTTAATTGATAGTTGTGATGGGCTGATGTAGTGCATGGTATATGCATGAAGGAGGTGCACTCAGCCTTTAAAATGGAGAAGCTGGTAAATGAAATTATCAGCGGAAAGGTGGTAAAACACATATATGGTATCACACTGGGATCTATAGCATAAGTGTGTTCTTCGTGGGCAGCCAATATGATCTAACCTAATTGTGTAAAAATCGTAAATTTGAAATTTTTCTTCCAATGAAATAAAAATAAAAATTTTTTTTGTCAGTATAGTAGTTGGACACAAGATTCAAGCTCCAAATACTACTTAAGTTTAAGTATAATGATACTAAATTTATTACGTATGTTGCAACTTCTGTTTTGTACTCAACAAATGTCAAGTGATTTTATTTACAAAACGTATATGTGTTAATCAACAATCTCATATAATTCTTCGATGTTCCACAGAATAATTTAGGAATATTTTGTAACAGTTGATTAAAGACAGAATATTATTATATACTCTATCTAAAATAATGTTATGATTTCATATAAAAACACAGTTATGAAATTTACCGGTAACATATTGCATTCAAAGTTTACAATATTTAAATTAATACTGAATTACTTTCATAAAATCTTGGTCTATAATATGCAAGGATTATAAATTAAACAATAATATTTGATTGACGATAGATATGGCTTAAAGAGATGTTTCAACAAAAATAATATTATGAATATTATAAACTTTAAAATTAATAGTATAAATTAAATTTTGTTTGATATTTTAAATTGTAATAATGATTATTAAAATATTATATTAAAAATATGTTTTGACATTTGAAGGTGAATGTCAATGAATCTTATTATTATTATTTATGTGTGCAAGTGTATATGTTTGGAAAATGTTTTTCAAAAGGCTTTTCATTAAAACACGTTTTATATTATTATTTTAAAATTAAAATAACTACAAAGAAATTTATAGATACGCCTTTTTTTAATGAAAAATATCACATGTATGTGATAAATAAGTCACATTTTGTGTTAATACTTTTGAATATGTGTTAATACATTAATCATAAAAAAATTTAATTTATTCCGAAACTTTAAAACATTTCTTGTCATGAAAATGACACGCGGGTAATTTGAACGTTTTTAATCAATACTGTTTCGCAGAGAATTGAAAAACGAAAAAAATGCAAAATTTTCTAAAATTTTAGAGATGGTTATTCTGTTTTACAAGAAATCTCACAAAATCACTTTAAGATTTGTTCATTTTCATAAAAAAGTGTTTATTTCCGTGGGACTCTTTGACCTAATTATAAACTATCAAAGCAAAATTGAGACTTGAATTTCTCTGAAATAATGATCACATAGAAATTTGTGTGTTTTAAGAAACATTTCATGATTACATAGTAGCTTAAATTAAAGCGAGTCTTTTTAACACCGACAGTGTTGAGTCTCTTTTACTCCGACAGTAAAATTGTTACTTCATGTGTACGCTTAACAAAGGTAAGTTTGATTCGAAAACCTAAAAGTAGATACAAATTTTTGAAGGATTTGTAGATGATACAGATTCAAACATTTTTAATTGAGCTATTTATAAGATTTAACAAAAATATAGCGGCTCTTAGGGTGTTTAAAAAACTTGGGAACAAATTTTATTTTATTAAGTAGCTCAGCTTTTTAATAAAGAAAATTTTGGGTGTGAGTGTATTTATGATTAAAGAAAATATTTGATATAAAAGAGTGTTAGTTACATTGTGTTACAAATTTCACACACTATTTTAATTTGGGAAATTCACATGATATTGATAAATGGTTAATATATATTTCTTATTATTCTAAACACATACAAGCAAGATATTTATAACAAAAGAACGACTTTTCAGAAATATCGATATCATTCTATATTATTCTATTGTGTCATAGTGACCTTGGAAATGTGGCTGGCTTTTCCAATGAAATCATTTTTGTAAATTGAGATATGTTACTACATAAAACAAACCTAATTTTAGCCCCGAACTAAAAAAGGGGTGTAATAAATTTGACCGCTATGTGTGTGTGTGTGTGTCTGTCTGTCTGTGGCATCGTAGCGCCTAAAAGGATGGACCGATTTTAATTTTTTTGGTTTCCGAAATCGAACATTTTTTCGGGTGTTTTTTTGTAAATTTCACTTGTTAAATTTATAAAGGACTAACGTATACAAAATTGGTAAAATACCATTACAGTGCTGTAGATTTTCCTAGCATGGAAATATTTAAACTTAATTTTAATCAGCATTAGTCTATTTTGAATTATATTAAATCAAGAAATTCGAAAATGAGATTTGAACCAGAATTAAATGGTGGAAGAGGCTGGAAGGCACATAATATTTGGTGAGCTTAATATCGATTTTAATTCTTAAAAAATGATATTTTTAAAATCCTAAAAAAAAAGAACATCACATATTTCATGATTTTAATGAGAAAACACGCTCTCTAATCCATTTTAATAAATTTTAACACCCCACGCTTATTTATACTTCCACATTTCAATAAAGCCTATTTTTTATACGATAAACTTAATACCAGTTTATAAAACTTTAATAATTTAAATAATTCTGAATTTTATTTTATGTAAAAAGTTTTTTATCTTTGAATAAGAAAGTTTTAGCGACCCAGCACATTTTTAACGGTTTATTTAAATTTTAAGAAACCCTGTATGCATCTGCTTTTTGAAGAAAAAACTTATTTAGTCCCGTTGAGCGTTTTATTATAATAGATTTTTAGTAGAAGATATTATATTGTTAAAATATTTCGACAAAAATTGAACTATAATATTCGAATATATAGAAGATTCTTGAATAGACTGGAATATTCTATAATATTCTAGGAAATACACAATAATTTATGTTATGTAATTTGTTTAGGTACAATT